>NC_138929.1:2732929-2883778 GCF_965231255.1 Vanellus vanellus
GAACCGCTGCTTCCCCCCCCCCCCCCCCCCCCCCCTTTTTTTTTCTTATTTTCCCCATCCCCGCTATGCACAGAGCGCTCCTGCAAAGAGATCGCACCAAGGGATTTCAGATTTCACCCAGGAAAAGGGGGAAATTTCCCTCCCTTTTCCCTTCCCTTCAAGTGGGAATTTCAGTGTGCAAAAGCCATTAGAGCCGCTGCCTTTAATAACGGGCTTGCCATAATTAGTACAGGCAGCATGTACTGCGGAGCTGTATTATAGATGTGGGCGCGCAGATGCTTGACGTGGCATCTTATTTTCGCCAAAAACCTGCTAAAGGATGCCCTGAGCGCCTTCGCTCAGGACATGGAGTCACCCGTGGTGGTGGGAGGCGAAAGAGCAGAGAGACGGGGAGGGAAAGAAGGCAGGAAGGCGAGAAGGTGGAAAGCTGCAGTCGCCAAATCCCCCCCCCAAAGCTGCCTGCGTTATTTTTTTTTTTTTTTCTTCTTCTTCTTCCCTGTGCATCTTGCGCAACGCATTTGTGGAGTAAATTACGTGGAGCCTCCGCGGGAGGAATCCGCGGCTTTACTGCGCAGCCTGGCAATGTAAATAAACAGGCAGGGGCGGGAGGGGAGAGAGGGCGGCGGAGGATGCTCCCCCGCGCAAGTGCTTAAATTTACTCGCCTTTTGTTTTGCATTGTTGATTTTTTTTTTTTCCCCTGCGTTTAATTGCTTTAATTTATTTTATGCGCGCTTTGATGCTAAACATTATTTGGTGCTAATGAAAGAGTTCCAGTCCGCAGTAAAGTAATTGAATGGCGGAGGGAGAATCTGGAAAAAAAAAAAAAATACTAAAGGTACGGCAAAATAGATCGGTTTTCTGCAAATTAGTAACAAGAAAAAGAGAATTAAAAGAAGGGGTGGGAAGACTATTTGGGCTGATTCTGGCTTTACATCCCTCCTTTATGGTCTTACCTACTTCAGTAATAGCCTCAGCGCAATCACAGAGGGAGAGAGAGAAAGGAGACCAGCCCGCATTTCGAGAGCCCCGAATATCACTTATGTCTTCGTATATTCGCGAAATCTATTAAAAAAGGCACTAAAATTTTTAAAGGATTGACTGTCCTAAAGAAAGGGAGAAGTTCAGGATAATAGGTCGGGGCATGTATTAATCTAAAAGGACCTTTCGGTATATTTATTTTACATGGGGAAAAGCAATTCCAAAAGCCCGTGTGTAGTTTTTAACAGGAGGAAGGAACCCAACGCGATAGTAGATTATTGGAGATTTCCTTTTTATTTCGAAGAATAATAATTACAGACGAGAGGAAAAAAAAAAAAAAAGCAACGCGTCGCCATTAAATAATTTGCTACTTTGATATACGACATTTTACGTAGCACAATATTAATTCCTCTTCTTTTGTTTTATTCTTTTTTTTTCGTAGAGACTTGAACAAGGAAGAAATCCAGGTAAAAATATACACGAGAAAAGAGCATAGCAAGGAGAAAAGAACCACAGAGGTTACAGGGAGAAGGCGTAATAATCATTCATGTTATGTACAGGACTATATACGCTAAGTATAATTTGCATTCAGACTTTCAGGTCACATTTTCTAAATTAAAGGTGCTAAACACGACCACGTTACTTCATACCAAAAAGTACACAGCGAAGTACAAACGGAGATTTACAAATTACTTGTACTATAGGAAGACTCACATAGAAAAATGTGTCTATTCTGACTCTAAAGCCACATTTAATAGGTAGATAGTAATTCTATTGTACAAAAAAAAAAAAAAAAAAAAAGACTTTAATATAGGTAGTATTTTCTTCAGTGTCAGGAAACACAATGTATCATTCCTAGGGTTTTTAATTATTTATGCACTTATCATTTATCTATTTTAATATATAGTCTTTTTCTGTGTGTTTTCCCCCCCTTTTCTTCTCGCGTGGGTTTCCACGTTTCCTGCATCCACTTCTCTCCCCTCTCATTCCTCCTCGTCGTCCTCTGCGTCCTGTTTTTCCTGGCTGTTGGAGCCGGAGCAGGCAGTTTTATTTTCTTTTTTCCACTTCATGCGCCTGTTCTGGAACCAGATTTTGATCTGTCTCTCCGTGAGACACAGGGCGTGGGCGATCTCGATGCGTCTCCTCCTCGTCAGGTAGCGGTTGTAGTGGAATTCCTTCTCCAGCTCCAGGGTCTGGTACCTGGTGTATGTCTGGCGGCCGCGTTTTCTGTCGGTGCCTGGGAAATAAATACAGATTGAGATCAGCTGTGGGTTTGGGGGGATATATTTTGGGGATGTTGGCTTGGTTTGCTCTCTTGCTTTTGTCTTTGGGCGCTGCTTAGCAAGAACCCATCCACTGCAGTCCCACGGGAGGACAAAATTCTCCAAGGATCTGTACAACCTGGGAGAGCCCTTCTTTTTATTTGCAAGTTAAACTCGTTCTGTTCGAGGCTTTCCCCACCTCCCCTTCCCTGTTCTCAGCCCCCCAAAACCACTCCCGCTTTAATTTCCCTTCATCTCGGGAAAAGCGTGCGGTGCTTTTTTTGTCTGCCTGTGCGTGTCTGAGAGTGAACAACAAACTTCAGAAAGTTTCCTGCCCTCGTAGGACCTCTCCGACTCTGAGCTCCTGCTTTAATTTTCATTTAGAACCCAGAAATTTCGGACGGATGGGGAATAAATACAGAAATACTGTGGAGCCAGAGCGAGAAGAGGCATCTGCTACCTACACAAATCCAACTATTTGTCCTCTTTTAAAGCTGTCATCGGGGCGCCTGTTTGGAAGTTGTGTGATGGTCCTAATTATTTCAGGGGATGTTTCAGGCACAGAGTTGACTTCTGGGGCTGACAGGGGGGCTGCTACCCCCGGGCTGCGCTTGTGGGGGTGTCTGCAGATGAGAAACGCCTCAAGACCTACCCCAGGTTCCCCACCACCCTCCAGCTGCCTGCGAGTGGGGTTTGGAAAGGGCCCAGCTCCTAATTCTCCCTTCCACCCGACATTTCCTGCAGTCTGATTGGAAATAATTCTACAATATGGTGTTTGTGATCCTGACTCTATTTTCTATGTAAATGCTATGTATATCTATAGTATAATGTATTCTTTCCCAGGGCAGTGGGGATGGCGAACAGCAGCCCTCGGCCTCTCCTCCACACATTCCACTGGACTCCTCTTCTTCTTCCCTTTTTTAACTCCCCCCCCCCCCCCCCCTTTCTTTTAAAAAGAAGAAAAGGTCCAGTCATTAAAAGGAGGGGGGGGAAAGGCAAAATAGCCAGGCTAGCTGTAAAGTAAAAATGTGCAGGTCGTGGAATGTGGGTTGTAAAATCCGCTGAGGGGAGAGCCATAAACTGCTGCTGAATAGGGATGACAACTCTATCTCTGCTCGCTGATGAAATTCCACAAGCGCGATCGCACAGTGGGCATGAGGCACCCGGGGGGGTGGAGGGGTGGGAAGGAAGGGGGGACCCCGCTTTTACGACCGAGGTCGATTTTCTCTTATTTTAGGCACAGCAGATCCCAGAGCATCCAGGGTTTTTTTGAGCACAGTGGTTTGGGTTTTTTCCCTGTTTCTAAACCCTCTCTAATGTTGATCCTCGCAGCGTCACAGGCTAAAAGGGGGGTGAGTGGAGGGGCTTCTTAAATCTGAAGTCAGATAAAAGCACAGATGAAGTGTTTACGGCCAGAAATATTTGGTCTTTGATAAATCAACTGTAAAAGTGAATGAATTATGGAGCAGGTAATGGAAAGAACTGACCACCAAATAAGTGTGAGGGTAACTCCTGCCTTTATAAGCCGCTATACATTGGCTGCTTCGCTGTTTTCTTTTTCCTCTGCTTCGCAGGGAGGCTGGCCCCCACTCCCCTCGCCCCCGAGGGTTACTAGCAAGACCCTTTCCGAATATTTGGCCGCGGAGGGGGGGCTGGCTCCCAGGGATGCTCTCAAGTTGCAATCTGGCACGGCAGAGGCGAAGCCGGGGCGGCTGGAAGATGAGCTCACGCCTTTCCCTCCGCTCCCAGCCGGGACAGCAGCGCCTTTTTCCCCATCTTCTCAGGATTACACGAGTGTAAACACCACCACGCGTGTACACGGAGACGGGCTGAGCTGCTCCGAGCGGGGGGAGCCCGGCCCGGAGCGCCCAGCCCGGCCCCGGTGGGCTCCGTGGGGCCGGGAGCGCTCCCGCGCGAGGGAAATGGATATTTATTAAATGTTAATTGACATTAATACCCTGAGCCGGAGCGCGTTGGTGACCGAAGGCAGCGCGGCCGCCCGGCTTTCAGCGGGTTTGAGATACATGTGAGGGGGACAGCGTGTCCCGGCGTGGGGCGTCCCCCGCCCCGCTCCGCTCCCGCGCAGCACTGCGCGGCCTTCCGCGGAATAGCGCTGCTCTGCGCCGCGGCAGCGTCCCGGGTCCCCCCCAGCAGGACCACGCTGAGGTCCCCAAAGGACCTTCCCCCAACGTGCGGAGCACAGCGCACCCCTCCGCGGTGATGCTTTTCGGGAGGTGACATAGCCAAACGTGCTCCCTCCCTACGTCCGTCCGTCCGTCCGTCCGTCCGTCCATCCATCCATCCATCCATCTGCCCATCCATCCCGATTCCGGCCGGAGTGTCACCGTTTTAAAAGCGGGGCTTTTAATTGCCCCGGGAATGATGTGTTGCTGTTTCTGCTGGCAACACGCTACGCTTAATTGCAGTGCCTGGGATATTGTGGTGAGGGGCTGGCGAATGAAGGTTTTGCAATCTAACAGAAAACAACCCAAGCTTGCAAGCACCTCCCATAAACAGTTTCTTTCAGAATCTATATCTACACGGGGGTAGCGCAATCTCCATCCTGTAAACACAGGAGAAGAAGGGGCTGGCCATTATTTCTGCAGCTCTGTCTGTCCCCTCTAAGACAAACTGCCTTTTGCATGGCACATCCCCAGCCCCAGCAACACCAATAAATATTTAAAGCTAAAAGGATGGCTTTATGGCGGGGGTGGGGGGGGGGGGGTGGGGGTCGCTCTCTCCCTCTCTCTTTTGAAGATGCGTTTTCAGTGAAACGTCATGAAAGGAGTTGGGGACAATTCTCCCCCCCTCCCCTCCCCCTCCGCCACCCCCCGCGCACGCCATCAAATAATTTACACTGCCCCCACCCCCCCTGCTCCCCCCCTCCACCCTGGGCTCCTTTCTTTGGGGAGGCTGAAGCTTACCTGTGCTCCTCATCCAGGGGTAGATACGGAAGTTACTGTCGCTTTGCAAATCTGAGTCCCTCTGGTCCGTTTTGCTGCAATTCTGCTTGGAAGCATCTCCCGGGCACATCATGGAGAGGTTTTGCTCAAAAGGGGAACAGTGCATGTTGAAGGAGCCGGGCTCCAGGCCGTAACCGGAGGAATACATGCTGGGGGGCTGGGGGTGCACGGCGCTGCCACTGGAGTAGAGCCCGGGCATGGAGGCGGCGAAGGGAGGCGTGGATCCGGCCCCATAGCCCGCTCGCTGGGTGTTGGAGGCGAAAGCGCAAGAAGTTTGCTCGGGAAAGACTCCGGATGGGAAAACCGAACTTGCGGCTTGATATTTAGAAAATAAAGCATTCGCATAATACAATGAACTCATAATTTGGCCGGGTGATTTGTAGGTCGGGACGTTTTAGTGTCGGTTTTACGAGGTACCGTGATATATTACGGAATTAGAGTCCAGATTTACACCAAAAAGGAGCCCTTTTTCCTCCCGGCCCATGTGACGCGCGGGCACGTGGCTCCGGCGGCGCCAATCGCCGCCCGCTCCCTCCTCGGGGGCAAAAAATTGTAGTGCTGCTGGATTTATAAAATATGATAAATAATTGATGCGATATAAAACCCTCCAAGATCTATGCTGGAAGGGGTGAAATTGTGCTGGAGTCGATAAGCAACCTGTAATCAGTTTTCAGCTCAGACCGAGGGAGAAAGGGGAAAAAAAAAAGGGGGGGGGGGGGGGGTGTAAAAGCACGTTGCTGATAAACCAGCGTCTCCCTCTCGGTCTCTCTCTGCTGGAGGAAAAGGAAGGGAGCTCTATTTATCCCTTTATTGATCCCGTCTAAAATTCCCTTCTTCGCACCATTTCCCCGGCTCCGAGGTACTTTTTCACGAGACTGTACATAATTCCCTCTCCTCCTCCCTTGACCCTCTCCCCCTCTCCCTTCCCCCCCCCCCAAAAAAAAAAAGACAAATGTCTCATTGATACCTAATAGTTTCAGGGTTCTTTTTTCCCAACTGCCATTCAGCTCTATATCTAATTTATTCCAGTGCCACAGGCTTTGAGCTTCGTATTGAGCTGGCATTTGCTTTTCTTGTTGCGAAAAATAAAGAGTGTACAGATCCCTTGTTTAGCGTGTCAGCGGTTCTGCGGGACTCAATTACAGTTAGAAGTAAAACCTTACCAGCTGGCTGATTTGCTTTCTGCTGGAGAAGCAGAGAGACCTTCCAAAATGTGATCTGCTGCTTTTTTTTTTTTTTTTTTTTTTTTTTTTGAAGGGGAGAGGGGTGGTGGTTTAGAGAGAAAGAAAGTCTTACAGGCAGGAAAAGCAGCCCCAGACAATGGTGGATGTGCATCTAGGGTTTGTGCTGGTTCTCCTTTCCCAAGGTTATGATGTTGCGAGGGGATGGGTGTGCATCCCCGCGCTCCCCTATTGCCATGGCAGGGCAGCTCGACAGCCGAAGGAGCAGAAAGCAGCTCAGCTGCGCGACTGACATTTTTTTTTTTTTTTTTTTTTTTTCCCAGCGAGATGAGTGGGAGGAAAGGAGAGAGGGACCCAGAGCTGGGCTGCATCTTGCGGGGACAGTGGGGTGGGCGAGGGGAGAGAAAGAGAAAGGAGGAAAGAGAAAGGAAAGAGGGGGAAAAAAAACCAACCAAACAAAACACGTTACCTTCAGGAAGGGTTTCCACACAGCCTCCCAACCTGTCACCACCCAGGAACTGTTAGAAACAACAACAAGAGCAGAAGCCATGGCAGTTGCCCCGTCCCCCTCCCCTTCCCCGCGGCTCCCAGGCAGCAGATCCCCCGGCCCCAGCCCGTCCCAGCAGCGATCCAGCCCGCCAGCATCTCTCCAGGCAAAGAAGTCTTTGATGGCCAGGGCTGCAGCTCCGACACAATTGACTTTTATTTCCTTTCTATCAAAGTGGTCCTGGAGGAAATGGAGCAGGGTAAAAGAATGATGTCACGGAATTCTCGCTTGTAAACTTTATTGTAACTTTCTTCCGCCGCTTCCAGGTTTAGACAATAGAACAAAGTGATGAAAGAACAACAAAATATATCATTAGTTCCCCCAATAAAGTAATTCACGTATACAGTATACATTCTTTTTCACAGTTAACCTAAAGATCACTTTACAACTTGCTTCACTGTGCGCATGCTAACTAAAGGAGAGAAAAACGCTTTTTTTCTTGTCTTTTTTTTTTCTTTTTTTCCCTTTTTTTGGAAGAGACATTTAAACATTGTAAAAAAAAAAAAAATAATCCCGAACCAAAGAAAAGAACAGAAGCAAGGAAAGTAAAGAGAGAAAGAGAGAGAAAAAGAGAGATAACTATAGCATAAATAGGCAGTTTCATGTTGTTGGGATGTTTGTTTCAATAGCTACCTCCAGTACATACAGATAAACCACAACAAAAAAGGTGAAAAATAATTAAAAAAAAAGTGCACAAATGTAATTTCACGTAACTCCTATAGCATTGAAAGCTATGTTAACCAACCCACCCCCCAGGAAAGAAGAGAGAGACAGAGAGAAAGACAGAGAGAGAGAGAAAATTTCACAGTCATGTTTTACATAAGCTATTGCGTTACACTACCACTAGTTAATAACTGGCAAAAGGCAGGAGAGACCTCCCGATCACTTTTGCATACTGTTCATTGTATCAAAGGATAATCAGGAAAGTGGTGCTTACAGCTATATTGTTTTACAGCAATAAAAGGGTTCCCCCCCCCCCCCTTTCTCTTTTCTATGCATTGTTGTTTTTTTTTCCCACCCCTCCCTTACATTAACTGCCATTAACGTGGGGCTCAGGGGCTCTTCCACCCCAGCAGCGCTTGCCTTTCAGTCCTTAAAAATCCTTTTATTTCTTGTCCGCCTTCTGTGCTTCCCCTTCCTCGTCCACCTCCTGGGCTCTTTCCATTTTCTGTTTTTCCAGTTCTTCCTGCTCGCATTTGCTGCTGGGAAACTTGTCTTTGTTGTTTTCCTTTTTCCATTTCATCCTCCTGTTCTGGAACCAGATTTTGACCTGCCTTTCTGTCAATCCCAGGGCATGCGAGACCTCGATCCTCCGTTTGCGGGTCAGGTAGGGATTAAATAGAAATTCCTTCTCCAGTTCCAGCGTCTGGTAGCGGCTGTAGGTTTGCCTCCCCCTCCTCCGTCCAGCGGCTGCTGGGGAATTGCAAAGGTTGGGTGGAAGAGGGGAAGAAGAGAAGGAGGTTGAAAGATACATAAACCAGGCTCGGGAATACACGCACAGGCTCACACACACTCACACCCGCTCACACACGCTCACACACACACACTCACACACACACACACACAGGCACGGGAGGGGGAGGAAGAAAGGACTCGCAGGAGCAAAGGCAGGAAGCAAAGAGGGAGAGGGAAAGGCTCCTGTAGAATATCATAAAAGGGAAGATGGTTATAAAGGAAAGGGGTGATGGTGGCGGGGGGGGGGGGGGGGGGGGGCTCACCCACCAGCCCACTCCGAGCAGCCCAGCTAAAGCCTGCACTTGCACACTTATTATTACGCGAACCACAACAACAACAACAACAGACTCCGGCTCTTCGGGATCCCGCAAAAAAAAAAAAAAAAAAAAAAAAAAAGCTGCAGCCCGGGGAGAGCAAGCAGCACTACCGAAATCCCAAATCAAACGCAAAACAAAAATGAAGGGGCTTTTTAAGGCTATAAAAGTGCCATAAACTTTAAGGACGCTTCCTTCCACAGAAAGCCCGGCTCGCTCAGCCCCCAGAAGAAAAGGTCTCCTTCAGGGTAATTAAACTATAAAGCAATTTACAAGTGCAAAAGTTTACCCCCATAAAGCAGTAAAATACAGTCACTGGGGAAGAAAAGGGGAGCGAAAGAAAGCAAGCAAGCAAGAGGGGCAGAAAGAAAGCAAGAGGGCTACTTTATGGGCTCAGGAAATGCCTCCTCGCTGTCCTTTCCATCTCGCCTCACCTTGCGGTCGCATCCAGGGGAAAAGCTGGGTCGGAGAAGGGCTCTGCTCCGAGCTCTCCGCCTCCTCTCCAAGGCCGCTGGCAGCAAGCTTGCAGTCCGTGTACTGCACCAAGTCCGACTCCTGGGCGCTGAAGAGGCTCTGCCTTTGCAAGGGGTCGTAGCCATAGAAGTTGCTGGGGTCCCCATGGCACGCCACGGCGCAGGGATTCTGTTGGTAAGGGGAGCTGGAGAGTGAGGATGCTCCGTGGTAAAACTCCTGGATTTGGGTCGGATGCTGGAAGGTGCCCCCCGTGCTGGGTCCGTACACCACCGTGGGTCTGCCCCCAAGATCCTGAGCGAACCCACAGTCATAGTAATTGGGACGCAAGGAGTCCCCGGTTTTGTATTTGGAGAAGAGTGAGTTGACAAAATAAGAGCTCATTTTAATTTAAATAAGAAAAAAAATTTTTTGGAGGAGGAGGAGGAGGAAGAAAAGGAGGAAAAAAAAAAAAAAAAAGCCAACCAAACCAGACCACGGGAATCTATTAGCAAAAAAAGAAAGCGCTAAGATGCTAAGCAACGACAGTTTGTGATTTCCAGGAATATAAAAGGAGGATATAATCAAAACTCTAAGCCTGCATGATATTGAATTCTTTCCTCCCCCCCACCCCTAAAAAAAAAAAAAAAATCGCCACTTAAAGAGTTCTCGCTTTACATTTCCAAGAAGAGATGCCAGTTCATAAACAGTTTTCAGTGATTTACTTCAGCGCAAATGAGTTGTTTCATATTTTGCAGTGTCTTTTCATGATCATTTGCATCTATTACCAAAACCTCATCCTATTGGCTTCTCCTTACTCCACACGGACTCTGCACTGCATGATTGTGAAAGGAAGAGTGTGAGAGAATAAAGAAGGAAAAGCAAGCGAGGGGGAGCGAGAGAGGGAGAGGGAGCGAGAGAGAGAGAGAGAGAGGGAGCGAGAGGGGAAGGGAGAAGGAGGTGGGGTGAATATACGGATTAAATATGTTTAACTACCTACATTAATGAGATATCGCTCGCCTCACAACAAATCACATACCTAGACCACCCAAAAGATTGATTTTTGGGGAGTGTTGGAAAATTAAAGAGAAGCGCTCGCAGTCGTTAATTTCAAAATTTTAACGAGGCAGTTTTAGCCTTTTTAAATGTCAGGGTCGCTTTGGAAAACTGTAAAAGAACACGATTTAATTGCTACCAGTTTTAAAAGGTCCTATAAATGTAATTGGTATTTTAATACAAGTTATCAAATCATACAGCTTCTTACCCTAAACATATTTTAAAACAAACGAGGTAGTCATATTTAACATTTTAATGATCAATTTCCTTATTATTGATAAAGGTTTAACTATCACATGAAGGGAATTGCATTTGTAATAGCCCCAAAAAAGGCTGTAAACTGTTTAACAAACTATAAAACGCCATAAAGCCGGGGATGTTGTTGTTGTTTATACCGCACTACATAAAAGCCGTTAGGATTTTACGAGTTCGTTCCTCTACTGCTATAAACCAGAGGTTTCGATTGGACCCGTCCGCATTACAGCGAGATGTTGAGGTGTCAATATTGAATTAAAATGATTATAGTTTTTCATATATAACATTGACTTTTTGTGTCTCTCCCGCAGCCCCCTCCCTGCCTCCTCCCCCGCCGAGGACTTGTTCAAGATGTGGTCGGGGATGATTGCGAACTAAAAGTATTGTGTCGCTTATCACATCCAGAACAGAACCTTTATGGTCAGTAACTGATGGCTGTTCCCTACCTCACCCCCTCCTCAATAACTTCAATTCTTTTTTTTTTTTTTTCCCTTCTTCTTCTTTTTTTTTTTTTTTTTTTTTTTGCATGATACTTCTAATGCAAACTGGGGAGAAGGGGGGGATGGGGTCAGGGAGAGAGGAGAGAGGCTTTCTATTTTATTGGCATTTGGTAACAACGGAGCAAACTTACCCCTAAGATGCCAACGCTGCAATTTTCCACCATCTAAACACACAGGGGGTAGATTTTGAAATTCATTTATCGCAGTCAGCAAATATTACCGAGACGTATTTCAGCTAATAACGACACCAAACCCTCCCAACCCAAACGCTGCCCCAGTCTGCCTAACACCCACGACGCCCCTCCGAGCCCCTCGCAATGCCAGCTATATTTTCCAATCCTTCAACTTTCCATAGGAGTTAAAGACTCTCTTTTAAACCTCTATTTACTTATTATTTTTCCTTCGCCCTGGGTAGATATCTGCTGCTTCTCATTGCATCCGTCTGCGCGGTTTTGCCATGAGAAAGGTGAATTAAAGACGGTTTCCCTCCTGCCTGCCTTGAACCGAGGGACAATTTTCAACCTCCACAACATGGACAAGAGGAAAAACTTGAAATGTTTCGGTTAGTCTGGTTTGCCAGGGCTTTGGTAAAACAAACAAACAAACCAACAAACCAAACTTGAATTAAAATTGGCAGTGGGAATAGGCAGGGAATTAGGAAGGGCAGAGAGAAAGAAAGAAAGAAAACAAAGATAGTAACGGAATAAAACTTTAAAACCATCCTTAGAGAAATAATTTAAGTAAATACGTTTCCTTTATTTTGTGTAGGGATAATTTCAGTCGAATCTAAGAGCCTTTTCAAGTAATTATTGTTGTTGGAGTACTTGCAGTGGTATAATTAAGGCTTTTTCCCCCCTAAAAGACAAGTTAACATTTTATTTTTCTCAACACTTTTATTGTCGATTGAGCAGATTTTGGTTTCATCTTTGAACATAAAACCCCAGAAATGGTGCACAGAAGTAAATAGAGCTTTGCAGCTTGATGTGGGGATGCTCCATGTTAGAATTTTCAAGAAAGAAAAAAAAAAAACTCAAACCCTGAATCGATTAAAGTGTTTTTAGAAAATAAGCTGTCTTCTATGTGTGTTTGCAGGCGTACTCCCATCTATGGGAGTTTGTAAAGTAAAAAATAGCAGGAATTCCCGTTCATACGTGGACCCCAGGAAGGCGGGAGTGAAGTTGTTCTTGGAAGTTAACATTTTTATCAAGTGCAGTAGAATTTTATGGTCCTGATGTGATGGTAACTCACCAATGCACCAGAAATCAATGGCTGATCTTAAATCATTCATATACTGTACTCAGATTCCTGATGAAAGGAAAATGTTTCTATTATAAGAAAAAACAAGTGGGGATGTGTGTGTGTGCGTGTGTGTGTCTGGGAGAGAGAAGATAATTTATAAATACCCAGTGGAGGAAAGATTTATTAGGAATTCACAAGGAAAAAAAAAAAAAAAAGAAAGAAAAGAACCCCAAACCCTTTCCTAGGTAAACCTTAACTTTTCACTACTCTGCATTTTACTGAATGCATGAGGGCAGGATTTTTCTTTATTTTCCCCATCTCTTTCTGTTTACATTTCTATTGCATTTTATAGCATTTAAACAGAGGCTTGAGATACTTAAACTTTGCTTTTTAAACCAACATAGCACATCCTGTTCTGTTGTGTGTATCGGTTTAATTTGTTACATTCCTCCCCAGAATGCTGCTTATCGGAGAACGGGTGTATTTTCTGATGTAACTTCGCAGAAGCATTTATCCCGAAAATACCTGTTTATAACAATTTGGAAGAAAACCCTATTTTGAAATGATTGCCACCATTCCTTTCTATATTATTTGTAGCTGAATTTGTAGCTGAAGGACTGGAACGTCCGAATAGGTTTCGCCTTGTAATTTTGAAGAAACAAAGGCCAAAATAAAAGTGGACTAACGGTGTTAAAAGTTTACATTTTTGCTGCTACTGCATCAGTGGAGTATTTATACGTATCACAAAAAGTGGTAAGTTAATAGCGTTTTGGATTGATTTACTATTTTGTAGCTTTTAAAAATATTTCCCAACATATTAAGTGAGGACCTTGGACAAAGAGAAGCAGAATTACCAAAAGACGGAGCAACTATACCAAAAATGACCGGTTCGACTTCTAAAATCATATACTGTGGTTTGCTTTTGTTTTGGTTTGGTTTTCTTTTTCCCGGCGATGGCTATGAAACCAAAACCTATGAAATAAAGAGCCGAGAAAGCGCACATCATCTTAACGGCTACGGTAAAGAGTCAGGGAAAAATATCCTGATTCTGGGTGCGCCTTTCTCCCCGAAATCTTGGAGCCGCTCCCTTCTCCAGCCCTGCGAGCGTAAATCTTCGGTTTGGAGATAATTAAGCTGTCCTCCCACCTCTACCCCAACCAGCAGAAGACAAAAAACGATGGGCTTTTTTCTCCCCTTTTAAATGAACATTTCAAATAGATGCGTGTCCCACCTCTCACCGCAACCCAGCCCAGAGCCTCCAGATTAAGTCTTTTTTTTTTTTTTTTTTTTAACCTCCCACAATTTACCCCCGCAGCGAAAAATAGATGTAACCTATAAAATCGGCAAAATAGCTATAATTAACCCTATATTTTATGCCTCGGGATTATTCATGCTCGCCAGCAAACAGCCCGCTTGCCGCCGCTAATGAAGTCAAGGTGTTACGCGGAGCCCCGCGGCCGCGCGCGGGAGAAGCGCGTCTTGCGTGGAGCAAGGGCGCCACCTAGCGGCGCCGCGCGGAGCCGCAGTCTGCGCCGGGAGGGTGGGAGATTGCCTTTAAGAGGGGGGACACAGAAAAAAGGGGGGCGTCCCCGCTCCGACCTGGGGAAATAAAACCGGGCAAAAGCGAGGGGAGGGGGGGGGGGGAGGGAGAAAAGGGAGAAAAGGGAAAAAATCGAGTTGCTCCTCCTCGCCCCGCAGCGCTGAAGTTTTACGCGCGAAAAGCTGCACCATCCAGCCGGCAATAAAAGAGGGAAAATGGGTTTGCTTTTGAAAACCACTATTGTTTCAAATTCCGAGACTAAACAATTGGTCATTCTGCTCTGGAGGGGGAAGGCCAGAGCTGTAAACCGATAAAGAGCTTCCCAAGCCCAGACGTCTCGCCAGAACTTCGAGTGTGTGTGAGCGGGGGGGGTGTGTGTGCCTCTGTGTGTGTGTGTGTGTGTGTGTGAGTGTCGTTGTGTGCACGGCTCAGCGTTCTGGCAGCCTGGAATTGCTTTAAAGGAAAAAGAAAAAAAAAAAAGGGGGGGGGGGGAGAAGAAAAAAAAAAAAAAGAACAAAGAGAATCATCCAGAGCGCTGGATTTTCACGGCATCTGCAAGAGAAGAATAAATTAGCCAAAGTCCCTCCCCACCTTTTCTCTCCCTCTCGTCCCCCCACCTTATTTTTTAAATGCCCCCTCCCCTAGGGAAAAAAAAAAAAAAAAAAAAAAAAAAAAAAGAGGGGAACTTTGGGGCTGAAGCAGAAACAAGAGCATTTACACGTTGGGTTTCCCCACATTCCCAAGTCGTTGTAGTAATTTAGGAGTTCCTGAAAGTTTTCTTGCACTGTTTGCTTTACAGCCGTTTAGTTCCTTAACCTTCAGAAATTTATACCCTATAAAGTTTTATAGCGGTCATATTCTTTTATTGCAGCACACTGCACTGAATTTTCCTTTTTTTTTTATGACAAGTTACTTCCCTTTCTCTCTCTTCCCTCAGTAAGCTCCAAATATCTTTCTTCTTCTTTTGTTTTCTTTTCAGAGCTGCCCCAAAGAAAGGATTTTTTTAAGAAGTGAAATATTGCCCTTTAGAGCGCCCATTATGTTAAAAATTAGTGGAAAGAGATCCTCGGTTATATTTCTCACTACCTGCTTCCTGCAGGGCTGAGCAGGTCTTAGGGTTTGTTTGTTTTTTAAATATAGAGATAGAAACACTTTCCAAGCCCTTGTATTTCTTCATGAGCAATAAAATGTCAAACGAATTTAGAGACGGAGTTATAGGAACCGCTCATTGAGCCCTTGGAAAAAGGAACCGCGTGTCAAATCCGAGGTGATGCCAAGCAGGGAAAGCGGGGTGGGGTTTCTCACTGTTTGTTTTGGGTTTCTAATTTTTCTTTAGCGAAGTTTTCCTTGGGCGGTAGGGGAACAAACCAGAGAAAGTCAAATAAAGGCAGTCCGTTCTGCGCCTTTGCTTCTGGTCCCCTAAGGCTGATGCGGGAAAGCAAAGATTAAACCCTCAAAACCAAACAAATAAACAAACAAACAAGCAGCCACCGGGAAATGCAACCAAGGATTAAATGTTTCAAATTTAAAAATAAAAATTAAAAAAAAAATATTTAGAAACGCAGCAAGTTTGCGTGGGACCAAGTAAGCACTTGCTACACCAGAGAGGAATTCTGTCCATTTGCCTCTGGACGTGTTTTCTTAGCCTAAGCAAAAATTGATTCTTATAATACACTTAACGAGCCACTAAAGAACGCAGGAAAACACAATGAAAATATTTTCGAAATTTTAGATGAAGCAGTATAACACAATGACATATAGGAGCTCTTGTTCTAAAATCGATTTTTATTCTGGAGCATTAAACATCTCTGGAAAATACATCCGGGCTGATGCTACAGAAGACATTTTTTCCAACATTTTTAAAGTAAGCATATTTCCTAATAAAATTAACTAACATTTTAAATTCTATTTAAAAAGAACCTTATATTGTCGTCTTAAAAATATCCGCTCTTTACCACAATTCTAAGGAAAGTGAAAAACATTTCTAAATCCTAGTGGCCGATGGGTTGCAAACATCAATTAAGTCACGGGTACGCTTCTGAAAAATATAGTAATGAGGATTTAGGCAAGTCCATACTCAGTTGAGATATGAGGAATATACCAATTCAGCACGAAGCAGATTTGAAATTCATCCATCCTTGAGAAGAATCAAACAAAACTGAAAAATTTGAGTGCCCAGCTGAAACACAGCTAAATCATCTTTTTCGACCCACTTTTTTTTTTTTTTTTTTTTAAATAAATCCGGATTTAGAAAAATGACCCTGCTGCCACCAACTTTTTTTTCCCCAGCTCAAAATGTCTCCGAAACAGCTTTTCTTAATTGAGTTTCGAGGAAGGAGATTAGGGGCTTTGACAGAGGGTGAAGTTTGGTTACATGCAGCTCCCTCCGGCAACAGAACAGTTAAATTTTGAAGCCCCCAAGGAGCTACTTCATGATGGAAAGTTTTACATCAGAAAGTCTAGGCATTAAAAAAAAAAAAAAAAGCACAAAACTTTCTGAGGAATGGTCTTAAACACTTAAGATCTGGTTTCTTGTCGAGTGGGAGATTTTTTTTTTCTTTTACCCCTTTCAAGAGGAATTGAAATGTTGGAAATTTCAGTGCACGGAGGCGCAGCTACTTGTTTCTTATCTCTGGATCGTAGGGGAAGAGAGGAAAAGAAAAAAAAAAAAAAAAAGGCAGGAACACTTTCCAAAAACGCCAATCTGCCTATCGCTTCTTCCCAGAGCAATCTCTGTTCAGCAGATAAAAGTGGTCTCACAAAACCTGACGCTAAGGATACACAAATTAGTCACTTCTGAAATCAGATTTGCACTGGTTCGTTCAGATATACAGCAGAAAAAAAATTTCTTTTCTCTAGTTTTTTCCCCCCACCCTATTAAAACTAGCCACCTTACACTCGCCTTATTCCTAGAAAGCCTCCTGGCAGCTAAATATACAAATTTGCACACGAAGAAAACGAGAGGGGTTTATTTCGATATTTTCCATCCACTATCAACTGCAGAACTCTTCGCATACTTAAAAAGCCACAGTAGAAACAGAAAACGAGCTTCAACAGTCACAGAAACACAACCACAAACACAGTTTACAATACCCACCATATAATCAACTGGTACTAACCCCCCCCTCCTCCCCGGACCCCCCCTCCCGTCCCGTCCCGTCCCGTCCCCCCCCCCTTCCCAAAACAAAGTTAAGTCTTACAGAGATAAAGGGAAACCAGTCCCGCCCGGGCGGGTTGGAGAAACCTCCAGCGGATCTGTCAGATGAGAAATCAGCTCCGGCCGGCATGGCACGAGACCAGCAAGGTCTAGATTTGTTACTCTAAACCCTTCTTCGGATGAGGATGGAGAGGGCAGCGCGGAACCGCCGCATCCCCCGGTGCCACCCGCGGGACGAGGTTCCTTCCCCCGGGGAGGCGGCGGGCCCCGGCGTGGCACCGGGCCCCGGAGGAAAGCGGGTGGCAATGGGAAAACATGCCGGGAGCTCGCTTCAGGCGAAAAAAAAAAAAAAAAAAACAAAAAAACCAAACCAACCAACAACCCCACAAAAACCCCACCCCAACAAAACCCCACCGACATTCAAGTATTAAAAGCATCTCAGCAAACGGGAGGGGGAAGAAATACACACAGGCTAGGGTTGGCACTTCATCTCTGCAACAGCCTACTGCTTTAGGAAAAGTCAATTCACAATAAATTATAAATATGCTAGCACTAAGAACACAACCTTCCCCTCCCTTATAGCTCTACTAAGGTAGTTTTTTAACTAGAAAATCCCATTCTTCCTCTCCTCTAAAAGTTAGGAATAAGTTGGCAGGGGTTCTTCCGCCCCTTTTTCTCCTAAATAATTTACAATGCGGCTCTGAGAGTGCCCCCCACACACTCTCTCGCCTCCCTCCCCGTCTTTTCTCCTCTTCCAAGTGACCCAGTATAAAACTACCAGATGAGGAGGTTTGCCTGTGAAGATTCTACTAAACTTTCAGGTCAAAGTCACATATCTGCCATGGCACGATTCAAAGAAAAATCCCGCGTAATAAAACAAACTAAAACTAAAAAAAAAAAAAAATAATAAAAATAATAAAAGAAACCCAGCGCGGTTGGGAGTTGGGCTGTCATTAACCGACTACCCCGGTATAAAGTTGGCGAATTGAAAATGATTTGTTGGGTGCAATTAAACGCAAGTCTTACGAATGTGTCTGTCTTGCAGTAGTTTAATTAAATCGTCTGGTTCCTTGGCCACCTCAACGTGTGAGTGTGTGTGCGAGTGTGTGAGTGTGTGTGTGTGTGTGTGTGCGCCGGGGTGTTGTGAATGTTATAGAGAATCATTGTCCTTACGTGGATAAAGAAAGACAGCGAGGTTTGGTGGGGGCTTGGGCCAGGGTTGTTTGTGGCCAGTTGTGTTTGCCGTCTTGCTTTCCATGGAGAAAATGCAAGCAGAGAAAGTTGCTGCCCAGACAGGAGCCTGTGTCTATGTTACACTGGAGGGAGAAGAAAAGAGAAAGGGGGGGAAAATATAGAGAAAGAAAACAAGAGAACAGAAACAAAACCCAGCATGTGTCCCCAAAAAGGAGCTGCAGTTTTGGCTAAGTTGCCTCCTCTGTGGCAATACTAAGAAGATTAAAAAAAAAAAAAAAAAAAAAAAAAAAAAGAAGCAACATTTCGCATGCAAAGGTGGAGATGGGAAACGGGGAAGTTTTCCCCTCGTGTTTGGGGGATTTGGCAGCACTACAGTGGGGGTGCGCGGCCGCGGAGGCTGGGAGCTGGGGGGGGGAGGGGGGAAGGAGGAGCGAGGGGGGGGGGGATGCTGCTTTTCTGGTTTTTCATTCTTTGCCCTGTTCCTTGTTCATTTTCTTCATTTTCATCCTTCGGTTCTGAAACCAGATTTTGACTTGTCTCTCACTCAGGTTGAGGAGTCTGGCCACTTCGTGTCTACGGTCCCTCGTCAGGTACATATTGAATAAAAACTCCTTCTCTAGTTCCAGGGTCTGGTATTTGGTGTAAGGGCATCGTTTTTTCCTGGAGGAACGGGCGTGAAGCCAGCTGGCAGCTGGGTTGGCTGAAAGAAAAGCAGCGAGATCAATACCATACAGACTGAGTGTTTCTCAGAAGGTTTTAATCATACCATCAAATATTAAGATTATACATACGCATATGCGCGCCCGGGTGAAAAATGCTGCCCGCCACAGGCGTGAGCAACAGAGGCCGTACCAAAATCACACGGGACCGTCAGGCTGAGCAGATACGGGGCGGAGGGGGGGATCCCGAAATGCACACGCACCCCCGTCTCTCCCGAATTAGGGGGGGGCCTGGGACCCCCGGACCCGCCGGTCTGTGTTGTCCGTACACCCAGGGCTGCGTGCACACGCGTGGCTGGGCACACGCACGCCCCTGCACACGCGTGGTCGGGCACACGCATGTTTGCGTGCACACGCGTGGCCGCGCACACACATGTGTCCGGGCGCACACGTATGTTTGGGCGCACACGTGCCGCTGGCAGAGCTCCCCCCCCTTTTCCCCAGCTCCATCTGTGCCAGGTAAACACCCACATGCACGTATAGATTTGCATAACGCCCATCTGCACGTTACACCCGGTATATACAAAGAAACCGATGCAAAAAAAAAAAAAAGAAGTATATATTCTATATTTTTCAGACGTGTTTTCCCACGTGTCTACAGATTTACTCCTATAACCCCATCACGCAGGGAAGGAGCAGAAAGAGGAGGTCTGGAGAAACCTTTCATAAATCCTAGCTTTTTTTTTTTTTTTTTTTTTTTTGCTATGTGGCAAGAAACGGTCTCGATACAATAAACATCCTCCGAGGGCTGGATGGACTCTGCTGCCGGAGATCTGGACAGTGTTACGCAGAGACATGGGCGTTTGCAGGGCTGCAAATGCAGCCAAAAAATAAATAACAGGCTGCCCGTCACCCTCGCGTATGGGAGAAGTTACGTGGGAATTTTTTGCAGAAAGGACATTTCAGGAATTAGCCTATACGAGGGGGGGAAGGGGAGGAAACAACATTTTGGGAGCAGAAACCACCCTCACAGACAGGATAGTGGTGAAGGTCGCACCCAAAGGTGAAGTGGGTTTAGGGTAAATAATAGAGCATTTACTAATCACATGCAAATATTAGCTGACCGTTGAGTAACTGGGAGGCGGGAAAGAGTAAAATGAAGGGTTATAGACAGACCACGTATTTCTATTTTATTTCCTTTGCCTCCTCTGAAATTATGACTGAAGCCATAAACCTTTACACCAATTAAATGGACCATTATAAATATATACATACACACACGCGCGCGCCATCAGAACGTTTCCTCTACGTAAAATGAAATATATTGAATATTTTTTAAAAATAATCCGGTTAATCTTCCACTGTAAGTACTGCCTCTTACAAATTTGCACGGCTATTTCCTTAATGTAATTGACTTGATCTAATATGCAGAATTAAATATTAAAGAGGAAGAAAGCTGTTAATAATTGATACTGTTAATCCTGCTACCCGTCCTTTAATGGCAATGGCGGGCTCTGCTTCATAACAGATTTTTATTCGGTTTGGTTTTATTTTTTGGTCATATCTTGGATCGTTAAAACATAAGATAATTTAAACGCGAATGTTGCTTTATCTACTCACTATACACAAATCCCTAAACACGAAAGTGAATGGGAAGAGGTTCTGGCACATCTTTTTTTTTTTAAATCCAGCAAATAAATTAACAGATCCCCGTGCCATACACAGGGCGGAGATTCATTATTGCGAAATACTTTCAAAAATTGAAAGAGTCAGGGAAATTGGTGGGAGTACTTTCTGCAAAACAGCTCCGTCTTCCAGCCCTGGCAAGCTCTCAACATCAGCCCAAATTAAACAATTATTTAAAACAAAATATGCATCGTAACCACATGCCATAGAAACCACACAGCATCCTCTTAGCGCGGGTCCCTGCACTTACTTATAACTTAATAACATTTTCTTGGACAAGATTTTTATATATTCAATTTCAGGGACATTGAGCACAAAACCTGGATATTTAATTCTCTCAAATCATTCACCTCACGGTTGCAGTTTGTTCTGGATCTCTGCCCAGTACAATAGAATGGGACTTTCTTTTTGTGTGTGTGTGTGCGTGTGTGTGCGCCTGTGTGTCTGTGTGCAAGTTAAATGGTAGGAAAAAAAAAAAAAAAAAAAAAAAAAAGAAGTCACCATAACATCCTGCACAAGGAGGAGAGGAAATCATGAGGGGCGAGAATATACTGTGTTTTTAATCGTATGGTTGCAATGGCAATCTCTGTTGCTCTTCCACGTTTGAGGGAGGGGGGGGAATAGAAGTTAATTCAAGGGGAAAAAGAATGACTGTGTCAGTGCGTCCTGCACAGACTCCGAGGAGTTATACCCTCGGCGGGGGCTGCTCCTCTGCCAGTTTGGAAAACTTGGGCTTTCACTGCAAAATATTTACCGGAGGGGTGAAGCCAAGTTTCCCCCTTTGCCTCCTGCTCGGGCTTTGGCTCCGGTTCACCCCTCAGATGGAAACCAGGTACCAGCCGGATCGGCACGAGGGGAAGATACCGATTCTTTCTTGCTCAAACGCCATTGCATTATTATTATCATTATTATAATAATTATTGTAATTATTATTAATAACAGCCTTATTAATAGCATTATCGATGGTATCATTACGTATTTTCAAGCGATTTTTTTTTTTTCCCATATCCAGGGGAAAAAAAGACAGACCAGCCCGCGGAAAAAAGCACATGCTGAAGTTTAACTGTTTCCCCAATCTGGCTAGATTACAAATAAAAGCCAATTAAGTTGTAAGCACCCCCCCTCCCTCCTTTTTTTTTCCCTTTTTTTTTTTTTTTTTACTGGAAAGGAGCGTGGCTTTGAAATATTCATACCCTGAACCGTTGCATTTAATAAACAAACAATTAAAAAACGCAAACAAACAGACAAACACGAGGAAATAAGAATAATAAAAAAGACACCGCCACCAAAAGCCGGCGAGGAGGTGAGGAGAGGAGCGAGCCCGTCCCCGCGTCTGCCCGGTGCACCGGGGCGACGGGCGCGGAAAAGCCCCCGCTGCTGTTTACTTCCCCCACGTGAACTTTTCCTCCGCAATTTCTCCCCTTTCCCCCCTTCTTCTCCTTCTTCTTCTCCCCCCGCCGCCGCCCTCCGCTCCCCTTTCCCTACCTTTCGCCCCGGCATTTACGCGCTCCCCCCCGTCCCTTCCCTTCCCCACCGCCCGCACCCGCGCAGATTTACTCCCGCTTACTAAAGTGGTCTCTGCTGCCGGAGCCAGCGCTCTGTAGCAAAGAGGATGACTCGCTCCAGCTTTTGTCCGCTCTGGACTCTGTTTAAGCTCAGAGACGACGCTCATTTTTATTTTTATTTTTATTTACCGGCAGAGACAATGCCACCCCTCTCCCCTCCCCACCTCTCCCCTTAGGTTGGCATCAGCGAGCTGAGACTTTTCTTTAAGCCCTGATTTTAAACTTTACGCAGCATTGTCCCCTTTTATTGCACCTCCTCCAGCTTTTATACTGTTTACTTCCTCACTTTTATAACTTACTTTGATCTGTCCTGTCTTTGTCTTCGCTTCCTTCACAAACTTTATTGTCCTCGAAGCTGGGCCTTTGATTGGAAACGATCCCTTCCCTTGCAGCAGAAGTTTCTAAATTGTACTCCTGTGTTCCCTGTTTATGGACATCCCCGGGACGGCCCAGCAGCGGCTCTGCCTTAACAGAGCCCTGCCCGGGGAGGTTCTCTGCTCTGGGTACTGGATCCAGCCAGCTCCGGAGATACCTGCTATCAGATGGGACGCTTTGATGTTGAATATATGGATGGTAGACGGCAGGAAGGGTACCAGAAGAATGTGGATTCAAAGGAGTCCAGGAGGCGCTGAAAACTGGAGGTTTTGGCTGAAAACTACAGGAGGGGAATTCTAGATGCTCATTGTGCCCAGCTTGCCTGGAACTTGTATATTGCCCAGATGAAAATTTAGCTGAAGGCGAGTCTTCACTTTCATGACTTATAATAGAGTCGACATAATAATTGCTAAGAGTCCCAGAAATGGACATTCTCAGACATCATACAAAGCACGGTTCAATGAAGGGAAAAAAATATATAGGACAGATCTAGATTTGTACTCTACCCCCTTCTCCAACTTCCCAGCCAACAAAGTACAGTTGGGCTGCTGTGTTGTGAGCTCCCAGCAAAATGATTGGTCAAACTTTTTTCGTGTGCCTGATAAAGCGTCAGTCTCGGCGTAAATCAATCGAAGCCGAGGGGGCTGCGCTGCGCTGTCATCCGCCCTTGCATTCCATATCAAGGATGGATTGTTTTATGTTTATGCAATGTTGCAAAACGTCAGGAGTTTCGAAAAGCCACCGAACGGGCAGAGCTGGGGCTAATATCCCCTTCCTAGATTTGTTCCTGAAATATTAGAGGGGGGTGTCCGGAAGGAGGGGGGGGGGGGGGGGGCGGATTTTTTTTTTTTTTTTTTTAAGAAAGATGCTGATGTGCTCGCTTTGCCTTTAATAACCATCATGGGGGAATAGAGATAAAAGCTATTCTTTGCCACTCGGGCTCCAGAGTACGATAGCAAAAAAACAGAGAATAAGTACAAACCATCACACGCACACCCCACCCCCCCGCCGTGATTTCATATACATACGTGTGTAGCCTGCATTACGGGCGTACACACGTAAATGCAAACATATACGCGTTTTTGTAAAGAAAAAGATGGATCTGGGTAGCAGGAGTCGTGGGGAGGGTGTTCTAAGTAATTAACCCGCTGGGATGGGAAAATGGATTGTTAACATGGTAAAATAATAGGGGTAAATATGAAATTTAAAATGTCACTGGCGCGGACGTGGCGTTGCAACTTTGACCAGCGAGCTGCCGAGCCGCAACCCCTGGATGCATCCAAAGCCTGCCGTAGACTTCACGCTTATAAATATATATATATATATATATATATATATATATGTATATATATCCTTAAAATAGCTCTGCATATGAACGCATGTTCGCATGTTTGGCGGTATAATCCCAGGGTTGCTTTGCTGGGGCTAAAATAGTTTCCCCCATTGCTGAAATCAGAAGCCTTCATTTAACTTTACAAGGCTAGTAAAATACAGTGCGCCACTGATCCGGCTTTGTTACAGAATGCCTTAAACTTGTGATGGTTAAATAGTTTAATAAAACTTACATTAGCTTTCTTTGATTTTTATAGCCTTGAATTTATTGCCTGTGGAAAAGAAAGGGGGCAAAAAAAAAAAGGAATCCCTCGCGTTTTCAGTCACCGTGCCCCCCCCCCCCCTTCACATGTGTGTGCCCACGGTGTGTGTGCGTATCACACACACTCCCCTTCACCCCCCGCTTGCATTTTGCGTGTGTTTTCGAAAACCCGACGATTTCGGTTTTTTATTTTTTCCTTGCATCGAAGCCAATGATTGACACGGTGCGGCTCCCAGCCCAAATGATGCGGGGTAACGGGGTCAGTTTTACCAAGTTATGATGATAAATCCGTTTGTTGCGAGATGGTCCGAAGGCGTCGTAAATGTTGGTTAAGGAAAAGGTGTGCTCTATGATTATGGCAAAAGTGTTTCTCTGGACTTCAGCTGTAACAGTCTGGATCAATTTGCCTCCTTTAATCTATTACCCCTCCGCCCTTCTCCCTCTCACCCCAACACTGAAGGATATTTAAAGTGAAGGGCAAAGAGATTTCTAGGAATGATAAATCATCGCGAATCCTTCCTGAAGTGTATAGGGATGGAAGTCTATATTAACAGGCTAATAATAACATTGAGGGGTGCTAATAGCCGCCTGGAATGAAGGAAAAATGTATTTCGCATTTCTCTCTGTCTGTACGAGAGGGTGCGTGCGTGTGTGTCCATATGTCCCTGCCTACACAAAACGGATGTGAGAAATTGCTAACAGAGGTGTTTCACTGATGCTGGAAGATTATGAAGGCGCTAAAAAACCTCCACCCAAAGCCTTAGGTTTTCCCTTATTCCTATAAGCAGGGCTTTTCCATGAGCATCTGCCCTACAGCCTAATGGAGGGACACGTTTCCCCCATGTCCAGGACCAGAGCTCCTCTAAATGAGGCGCTATTAGGAAGCTGTCCGTTTTCATTAAAAAAAAAAAATAATAAAAAAAAAAAAAATCGAGGGGGTCGGGATGATGGGCAAGGAGAGACGGAGCTTAATGGCGGAGGTCAGGTTTATTTTTAATTTTTGCATCCATCCGAGGAGCAAGAGCCCCCCAAACAGCTCAAAATCCCCCCCTGTGCTGGAAAAGCAGATTCAGTCCGCCGGCTCCAGCCAAGGTGAGCTTTGAGGAGTAGTTGGGGAACCCTCTCCAGCCTCTGGGCTAACATCTTGCACAGCCACCCCTGGGTAAATGTCACCAGGTGAGTACTCCGCACCGACCTGCGAACTCTCCTCTCCTTTCCAGGGGGGTTAATCCAAAGTAACTTCACTTCACCCCTTTCGCGTTTAAACCGGTGAAGGCAGAGAAATCCCCTACCGGGGAGCAGCGTGGGGCAGGGGAGCTGCTCTCTCCAGTGCATCTCACCCGAACAGGGGGTTGTGTGAAATAAGGGGGGGGAAATCCTGCTTTTTCCAACTTTTCATATTTCTATCTCCTTCCCCCCCCCCCCTTCTTTTAACTTCCTGGGGAGGTTTTGAAATGAAAAGAGCCTGTGTCATCAGACGTGAAATACGAGCTGGTTGCTCACATTGTCATATTTCTCGGGTTTATTGCCTTTCAGAGATGATTTTTAAAAATCAGACTATTTCACCAGAGATTCGGAGGGACTCTGCAAATGTTATGAGAGCTTGGGAAAGGAAAGGGGCTGATTTAAGTGTGTTGTGGAGCTTAAACTCGCTTGGCGCATGGAAATGTGTTTATACAACTGATGGATAAACAGCCGTGTTGGTAGCAGGATGTTGAATAAGTATAGATGAAATTATTGAACGTTAATTGAAGCAAAACACCTGTTCTCTGTTTGGTAGATAGATTGGCCGTGTCTTACCTGTAATAAATATATTCTTGGAAAAAATCCTGGTGCGCCTCCTATAAATAATGATGAACTATGTCAGCATGTGAGTATATAATTTTCTGTAGTATATAAATTTAAACCGAGAAGACTCTTAGGAGCGTGGCTGTGAGGCAGAAACCAAGGGTTTTCAGATCCCTAGTGAATGGAAACCTCACAAGAAGATCTGCAAAATCCATTTGCTTTTGCTCCTCTGGAGGTTTCCGTTTGTTCAGTAGTTTATTTTTTATACATATCCCATAGCTCATCTCTTCGTAGCCTTTTCTGAGAGGGGCTTAAGGCAAACTACAGCTTCATCCCAGTTCTGCCCGCTTGGAGAGAGCACGTCGTGCGGTGCTGCCTGCTTCGGGCGACACCATGTAGGCGGTTATGTTTTAAAACCCCAAATAGAGCCCATCAGAAATTACATGAAAAGCTCTTCTGTTTGCAGAAAAATCTTGGAGAAGGAAACGTCAAGGAGAAAGTGACCCCAGAGAAGAGTCTAGAAGTCTAAAAGGATGAATCTTTGGGAGAGAGGAGGCAGGATGTGCGAGCTTTGCTCGGTTCGCAAACTAGATTAATTTTAGATATGTGATTGTTGTGAGTTGGTAAAGGGAAGTGGAACTGGAAATACTTATTAAAAAAAAAAAAAAAAGTCCGCGGTGGAAACTTTTTCCTGCTTTCAGAATCAGCGCCAAGTGTATTTGGCTGTGAGGAGAAATTCGGAGTATTGTCAGCTTGCAATGGAAAGCCAGAGGCTTCTGAACTCAGAGACTGTTTATAAATACTCTTTATTGTTTGTGCAGAGAAGGAACCATTTCCAAATAGTGCTTTGAAATACACGACTGCCAAAATCCATCCTTAACAAACAGCTCTTTGCGTTGGCATTTCTATGCTGAAAACAACCGAATAGAAAAGATTTTCAAATTATGCAGATTTGGAATTGCCACCTTTTACTGATTTATAAGTTTTGGCATAAGAAAATAAAAACAGCGGATGAGCCATTTCTTACCGGAAACATATTTATCCCCTTTTTAAGGACGCTTGTTTTCATTTATTAGAACTGGCACCTTCTTCCAGCTGATTTTGCCTCTGTATCACGGATATGGAGAAGGTGGAGGAGACCTGGGGGTGCGGAGCTCTCCCCTCGTCCCGATGCACGGACAGGGCAGGACTGGGGGGGTTCACTGGGATCTTTACACCAAGAGGCCGACGCGGCGTCGGGTGTAACGTGCGTTACTTTAGGCATATTTACTTCTTTAGTTTGGGTTTGGAAGCCGATAAGGATAAGCTAAGAGAGGATAAAAGCTGAGAGTGAACTTCATGGCTATGGAGAGTCTGGAGACCAGATTCGGAGATAACCCAACCTTCAAAGGGCTGAGCGTTTATTTTAGGCGATATAAAACATTCCGAAATTATAATAATAATAACAATAATAGTGATAATCAACAACAACAACAAGCAAATAACTTTTTTTTTTTTTTTCAAAGCCAGGAAACAGAAATAAAAACTCAGCATAAAGTAAACATAATTTATGAATGATACATTTAGGCAGGTCTAAGAGGTTATGAAAGAAACTTCAGTCACGGACCCCTCCAAACGCACGAAAGGGCAACAACAAAAAAAAATCCCTCCTGAAGAGTAAAACCTTTTTTTAAAAAAAAAAAAAGTTAAATAAGTTTCTGTAGCCTAAAAGCTGAAGGATCTACCTTTGCCATTTCCTGTGCTAGCTCTCAGTTTGAATGCTGCCGTCTGTTAAAAATCCGTAAGTGGTGAGGAGGGAGGGAGAGGGGGGGGGAATTCCTTGTCTGAAGAGAAGCAAAAACAAGTTACACATGTGGGCAATTTTCCAAGGACCGAAAGTATACTCTGGCTAAAAACCCCAATTCCAAATGAGGTTTGTAATCTCAGCAGTTAATAAAGCATTTCGATTCCCTGCAAAGCAAAAGCGTATGTGCATTTGAAAAGCCAAGCTGGAAGGAGAGAAAGTTAAAATAAAGTTTGATTGTTGTTCAGGAACCCACATTCTGGCTACTAGACTAATCCCCCCACCACCACCACCACCTCCCCTCGCCTCCCTCCTTGAAATAATATTCAGCTCCCATGAAATAGCTGGGCGCCCGCCTTGCTCCGGCTGCCGCGGATTTTACACCCCGGGAGCTGCTGGTGCAACCGCTGAGGGTTCCCCTGGCTCTGCTTTGGGGTCACCACGATATAACTGGAACACCCCCCCCACACACACACACCCTCCCCCCCCCCAAAAGAAGTCGTCCAAATCGCATTAGTCTGGGAGGAAGGGAAGTAACAGCCCGTGATGGTGAGAAATCTGTCGCTCCCACTCAAGGCAGGGGAAGAGGGTGGGAAAACACAAGCGCAGGTACCAGAATGAAGTTTGCGATGGAACCGTTTCAATAAAACCCATAGCACGAGCCCCCCAGTAAAAGAAAAGGGGGGAGTTTCTTTCAGACGAGCTCTTTTCACAACATTTTTGCCCGTAATTAAAACTCAGCCCGGGTGGGGGTAATATCAGACAGGCTGGACCCGGGCAGGGGAGGAACTTGGGGGGAAATTTGGTGCGTTAACCGCAGTTGCTCGTTGCCTGTGAGCGCAGAAATGGGCAGCGTGTCGCAAACCAGGCAATTACTACCCGCAGGATATATCTTTTGTTTGTTTGTTTGTTTATTTGTTTGTTTTAGCCATCCCCACACAGCTTCTTCTCCAGGTAAGGTCGCTCTTATCTTTCTAATTTGGAAAAGAAGAGAAATTAGGCGCCTGCGGGACAGGCGGGACCCCCTGCCCACCGCGCCCTCCTCTCCCCGTTCCTGCCTTCCCAAAGCCCTTGGGAAATGAGTCCCAATTCCCGTTTTCAGGCAGCAATACAGACCCCCCGGGCCTGATTCTGATCTTTCCCAGCTCTGTGTCCCCCATTCTCCTCCCTGGCCCTTGTTTCCTGTATTTACGTGGGTAGGAGGGAGATCAAAATCAGAAGCCCAGACATTTACAAGGCAGGTTACTGGTTGCCTATGGGGACATTATTACCGAATAGTTTATGATTAACTTTCCCAGATTGTCCTTTTCCGTTTAAGGGCTTTGAGTTAGGGCACAAGTAGCACGTTGTTTCTAAGGAAGGAGTCACAGGGCTTGTGAGTTGGGTAGAAAACTCTGAGTTATTTTACGCTGTTTGACTTTCCCTCTCCTCCCCTTGAGCGGCTGTTTGTTTTATAGGCGCGATAGGCACTACGCCTACAAGAATCACCAGTTTCGGGAATAAAGCACGCACCAGTTTAAAACCCACACAAGTTTTTTGTTTGTTTGTTTTCGTTTTCTTTTACCACTCCGAGTGGAAAAAAAAAAAAAAAACCAAACCCAACAAACTGAAATCCAAGTAATCCCCTCGGCTACAAAAAGTAGCAGCAGATGGTGGTTTAGACCCTGGATATGGTATCAAAGTTTAATTCTTCAAACCTCGAAGGGAGATCCAGTCCCAGGCTTCTTTAGCCGTGGCCCGGACCATGTGAAACTTATTTTTATGCGGATTTGAAACACCAGCGCGGGGAAAATCCCTTCCATGAGTTGATTGCTCAAACACACACACACACACACACACAACTCCACGGGCTTCCAGTTTGCAGAGTGGAACGGGTGGATTTCATCCAAGCACACGCTCTGACACGCAGAGCCCTCTGCACTCCCTCTTTCTTACGCGGATTTTTATAGTTTTGTTGTTGTTGTTGTTGTTGTTTTGGTTTGTTTTGTTTTTTAATCAGCGTATTCCCACGTGCAACACTGAATTACAGAGGAAGGACGTGGTGAAACTATTGTGGGTATTTCTGACATCGCCTAAACCCTTTTGTTTCGTGAACTTCGCAGCCGCGGTCCTCGCCCAGGTTTGGCCGGAGATGTTATATTTGATGAATTTAGAGATCAACGCCCGAGCGATGAGCATCAGCTGCGCGTCGCTGCGCGGTTACACGCGTACAGCCCGCGGTTTGGCATTTATCAGTCTCTAAAGACGTTCCTTAGGAGATGCAGGAGCTCCTGAGTGACTCAATGTACCGAATTCAATATCCAGCACTGATGGCTAAGGCCGGTATTTTTACCCCTATAGGGAAAGGCACAGAGCCCCTCTCGCCATCCCGGTCCCTATAAACATTGCCAGAGAAACGACCACCGAGAAGGGCTGCGGAGATGCACAGGAGGGCCTTTAACAAACTTATTTTATCAACGGGGACAATTAAACTCATGAGCTGGACGGAGTTCTTTTGTGTTCCTTAAACCCTCATTTTACCCTTTCCACCGAAGTGGAGAACGCAGCTACTAAACTAAGACACGCTTATATTTATTTAGAGCTGTGTGGGTATTTATACGGACCTATTTTTATGCGAGACCCGAATTTTGTTGGGCACACAGAGGGGTTTGCTAACGCGGGGCTGCCCGTCGCTGGGGAGGCGGGGGGTGGTGGTGGTGGTGGTGGTGTTAGCCTGTGAGAGGCGCCTCAGCCTAATTAGACCTTTAATAAGCTCTTGATGATTCGGGGCGTGACTGCGTCGTCTCGCAAAAGGTCTCTGAAACGGGGATTTAAACAAAGAAACCCTCACCCCTGCCCCGGAGGTGCCCGGTGCGGGGGCCCGGCGGCGGCGCGGGGGGGGACACGGAGCCGGCGGCTCCGCGCCCCCGGTACCGGTCCGGTCCAGGGGACGGATGGGTGGAGAGAGAGAGAACATAGGGGATGGAGCGGGGGGGATACAGGGATGTCACCCCATCCTTCCCGGGGCAAATGCCCTCAGCAAAGAAGAGCGCGGAGGATAACTGGAGTAAATCAGGTAGTTTGATGTTCTTGTGTTTAAAATTAAAAGCCCAACAACATGAAACTACCTAATTCACAGAGCAGTTCTAGTTCAGCCTTGGGTCAAAGGCTAAAATTCCCAAGAAAGGCGCCTGGGCGGCCATTTTGTTTGACATCATCTGCAATCTGAACTTTTATAATAGAAAACAGTTGCTAGGAAACAAAAGCAACAAAAGGATCTTTTCAGAGACGAAATAAAACCCCTCGGATTGCACGAAATAACTATTCAAATGATTTCCTATGTACAGTGTCTGGAGCGGATCCCTCCTGCAGGACTTTACAAATAGTTTACAAATAGACCAGAGGAAACAGTAAAATGCTATTGACTTTGAGAAACAAGCGATTATCGCAGCTATAAAAAAGAGCAAAAATTCCTAAAGTTCTTCCCCCACCTCCTCTGGAAAGCTAATTTAAAGGATCGTTTCCGATATGAAGCTGATTTATCAAGACTCCGTATTAAAACACTATTACCAGATTTTTTTTTTTTTTTTTGGTATCTAAATCCGTCGGGGTTTGGATAACTTTCCGCAGAGATTAGAGTCAAATCATTGAGTTCCGGAAAAAAAAGCAATTAATTCATATTCTCCTCCCCTGAAAGCAAGTATAACGTGATTCATTTAAAGAAAAAGAAAAAGAAAAAAAAAGAAAAAAAAAAAAAAACAAGAACATATAAATCAATTAAAGCAAGAGAAAAAAGCGTCATTGTGACTATTTTATAGGTGTAAACAGCAACACAGAGAAACTTATTGTGTCCTTTCCTCCTTCCAACGCGCACCCCGCGTTGGAAAAGCGTGTTATAAAATAATGATTGGGTGGTGATAAAAGGGAGAATTAAAGCCGAGGAGAGGGGCCGGGAGGCGGCCAGGCCCCGGGAGCTTTGCTGAGCTCCGAGCAACTTCCGCGGGGGAAGTTTGGCAGAAGAAAACCCCGCACCAAAATTCCTATTTAGCAAAAAATAAACAACAAACCCCCCCCCCACACACACACAAAAGACCATACATCCCCAGCCCATCGGGTGAAGCCACAAAACGCTTTTATACGTATACGTTTGTGTGTATATATATAATACAAAGCTAATGTCTTACCTTGTAAGCTGGGGGTTTTGTCCTCAAGTGGATTAAATAACTAAAAGGGGTGAGCAAAAGAAATAATAAAGGCTGGAAAGACAATAGGCAGAGATAGCCCCGTCCCGAAAGGGCAAGTTTAGGAGAGTTTAAAAGTTCATTGAAGAAACAAATCCTCCGAGTTCAAGAGATGCACTGAGGAGCCAGAAACTGGGCTATAACATAGCTTCAATTTCATTTGAAAAGCCTTTAAAAGTCTGGATGGGACGGTATATAAATCTATTGTACCGGAAATACAATAAAACTTAGCCATGTTGTTGAACTTCAAACAGTTTACACCAGGTCGGGCGGGGAGACGGGGCGGAATCCGAAAACAAACAAACAAACCCACAAAGAACAGCCGCCCCCCGAAAAAAAACCAAACACCCATTTGAAAGAGAATAGTAAGGGGGAGGGAGGTCTTTTTTTTTTTTTTTTTTGGGGGGGGGGGGGGGGGGAATGTTGACAGCCAGGAGGGGTTGTTTGTGTTTTTATTTTGTGCGAGGTTAGAGCTCTCTAAGTGCACCGAGGGAGGAAAACATCGCCTGATTCCACATCTTTGGTATACGCTATAATTTGAAACTAATATAGAGTTTTGTGTTATTTCCCGATTCATCATTTCTCTCATTCTCTCCTTTTTGATACACAAATACGGGCAGGTTCAAGTTTAAATCAAACCTGCGGAGGGCCAGAACTTAAAGTTTACAATGAAACTTCAATTGCGTTTACACATGAGGGACCTATAGTATTACATACCTCTAGTACGTATATGCACCATGTGTTTGCAGGCATGCATACATAAAATCTTCTATACGTACATGTACCGCACCTACAGCAATTTTATAATTTGTCGAATATTTTCTATTTCCTGCAAAGAGGATTAAAAAACCCAAACCCTCCACTCTCTGCTTTATTTTTTATGCCAATGCAATTTGTAAGACAAAAGTCGTGGTCACACTTGAACTCGCCTTACTAAAAGCTCGTTCTTTCAGACAAAACAGGCAGGAGGAATATATTTTAGCAGAGCTTTCGCTGCTGCAACTTGGAAATGAAGCATTCCCCCCCTGCCCCTAAATTGCAGATTGAAAACATAAATAAAGAAAAAGCACTCAAGATAAGCGTGAAAAACAAAAACGCGTGTGCCGTTTAATTTCGCGATTAGGTTTAAAATAAATAACAGTAAGGGGGAGAAAAGAGAAAAAGAAAAAGAACCCCAAATCTAAGTAGGTGATGTATTAGGTTTAATTCTTGGACTGGAATAACATTTTAAGGTAATGGGAATTTTTTTTTTCCCTTCTGGCTGTTGCTAAAGTTTTTAAAGACATTTTAAATTCAGACGTCAAAGACAAGTTAGAGCTCTTAGACAGTAAATGGATGTCTTAGCTATAAGATAACTTCTACTTGTCAGGGGAATAAGTGCTAAAATAATTAATAGGCTGGGATGGGAGGGATTTCAAGTGTTTGCGTGAGCATATATCAGTAAATGTATATATGTGCACATATCTATTACACACACCCCCCTACATAATAGAAGAATCTATTACAGATCATCCAAGGGAAATGGCACTGAATCTCAAGATCTCATTATGGGTTTCTTTGTGACTTACTTAGATCTTCACAAAGCGGCATTTTTATTAAAATATGGTTATAGCAGCTGTTTTTCACAGTTCCCATTCATCAGCGTCAGCCTTTGGGAGTATTTGGTGTCCTCTCCTTAGGAGTCATGCGGATATTCCCAAGCAGAATATGTTACTAACGGGAGGTGCTTGTCTCATTTATAGGAAAAAGATTAAAAAGTTGGCCTTAAACCCTCCTCCTTCCCTCCCCCTCCACATGGCTGCGCCTGGATGTGAGGGGGAACCAGCTCGGCGTGGGCTCTTTCTCTCTTCCAGCTATCCATCAAGCCAAAGGACATAACAGCAATGCTCACAAAACTGCGCTGTGATATTTCTTAACCACCCATTGCAAATATATATATATATATATATATATATATATATTACGCGAATGCTCGAATCATTACAGCTCTGGTAATAATAACAATAATAAAAAGAGGAATAAATAATAAATACCGCTCCTCCGCTGGCCAGGGGTGTATTTAACCACCCGTCCCCGGGAGGAGCGGGCCGGGAGCGCCGGCGGCCCCGGTGCGTGTCCCCGCTCCCGGCGGCGGCGGGGCCGGTGGCCTCGGGGCGGCGCTCGCCGGCCGGGCTCGGCCCGGGCCCGGCCGCACTCCGCAGGGCCCGCTGCCAGCTAGAGGGACAGCTTTTGAGCTTTTGTTTCTCTGCCAAGGAGAAGACAAACATTATAACATTTTAACTGATTTTTTTTGTTCCTTTTGTGTGGTTTTCTTTTTTTTTTTTTTTTCCCAGTGAAAGGAGGGAAAAGCAGAGAGAAAAGAGCTTTGCGATAAAAATGAAATTAAACTTTCTGCCTTAAGGAAAGATCCATTAAAATTAAAAACAACAACAAAAAGCCCAACAAAACCCCCAAATACATTCCCGTATAGCCCTTATGATCCACGCAAAGAGCCAGGAATTCCGGCTGGGAGGAGGGGTGCGAGGCACACGGGCTGCCACGGCCCCGAGTGGGGGTGACCGGGTGGGTCCCGACGGCGCTGGGCAGGCACGGAGGAGGGGTCCTCGCCCAGGGTGCCGAGGGGTAAGGGGAGCCCCGGGAGAGGGGCAAGACCGTCCCGTGGGTGGCCAAAACCATGGCCAAATCCTGCCAGGGGCAGCTCCGGCTGCGGTTCCCCTCGCCGGGCTCTGCGGGCAGAGCGGCAGCATCGCCCCGGCTACTTGTTGCTGAGAGAAAAAAAAAAAGTTTTCCTCCAGGATAAGAGAGGAAAACCCCACAAGTGGGGTGAAAGGGGAGCCCGTGGGAGCCCCTCGACTCGGCCTCCTGCGCTCCCCGTCGGGGCTGGGCTGAAGGATTTGCTTTTCCATCTTGGGGTCCCGTCGCCCCTACCCCTCGAAATCACGAAATCACGCTCCTCCCGCGTTCAGGGAGAGCGGGAGCCCCTGTTTTTATGGACTGAACCCGCAATTAGACAAAGTCATTAGTGCCGGGTAGGAAAACCCAAGGAATGACCCACGCGTGTCCCCGCAGCGTCCTTTCCCCTCCGCACCCACCTCCAGAGGAATTAAGGGAAAGCAAACCCTGCAAAGCCCCGAGGTTAAAAGCAGAACCCAGGCAAAAACCCCACGTTCCCTTCTCTGCTCCAATTAATAGGAGAACTCCAGTTAATAAGAAAACTCCAATTAATAGGAAGGAGAAGGCGGCGGGAATTCCCGCATACCCGTTTCCTAATAATTCCCTGTTTCTTTGCAGGGCGAAATAGAAACTTAGAAAGTGCGGAGAAGACAAATTAAAAGACATCTCGGCAGAAAGCAAGCACGTAAGAACCTTCCCCCGTCAGCCGAATTTAATTTGGGGCGTCCGGTACCGCCGAAGGTGCCTTTGTGGGCTCCTGGCTGAGCTCAGTCCCATCCCGGCCCGGCCGCGGGGTCCGGGACTCCCCAAAACCGGAGGACAGGGGAGAGCTGCTTCGCTTGGAAGAAAAATTAATTAGTCTCCAGACATGCGTTAAAGTTTCTGAGTTGGTCAAATGAGGCTTCCTTTAATTAGCAAGAGAGACTTTGTGCGGAGGCGTTGGGCGCTAAGCCTTAAAAAGTAATTTTTACAGGTACGAAAGAGTCAGAAACGTTACGTTGGCTTTAAATAAAACAAGTTAGCAAAATATTTTGGACAAGCTTATGGTCAGACAAGAAATCGATCAGTCAAGCGCCTTTAACTTTCCAGAATTAAACGTCTCCTTTTGCCAAGACCGTTATAGGTCCAAGAAGTCGAGCGAGAATTTATTGTGCCCCGTATATATTCGCATGACAGTAAAATATTTCCAAAATCTTCGTTTTAACGATTTTCGGGAGAGATTTTGTTTCTTTTTAGGAATTCTTTCAGTTGCTGTATTTCGGGGTATTTTGAATTACACTTATATCCTTGCAAGAGTTCCCCGTTAGGGAAGGAAAAAAAAAAAGAACAATATTGATCAAAATTGTCTGGAAATGAGCAACAGAAATCTATCCGGCACCGGGCGGTCCCTTAAACAAAATACTCCATTTGTTCCTATTCCATCCATTTGTTGGGATATTCAATTAAGCCTGGCTACTTTCAATTATTTACGTAAGCCCTTTGTCCCGGAGACTTTAATAGGTTTCTCCTCTGGTTTTCAACATTGTTATTAGAAATCCATAAAGCAGGGGAGGGACAGGAAATTAAATTTAAAGGTACCTCATTATGGCACAACTGCTTTCCTAGCTCTGCATCGCTGCGGACGGACGCAAGTTTATGCAGACGGAGAGAAACACATGGCGACAGGAGAAGGCTGAGTCCCCTCAGCAAGTGGACTTGGCAATCCTGTCGAAATGACCTTTTAGTTTCAAGTCTAGCAAGCAGCCTTCCTTCCCAGCCCGGCGGTGGGCTCTGAGAGTCAGCGGAGAGGGGAAAAGAGAAAACGAGGGAGAGAGGAAAATCGTGCAAAAGGTAGAGCCACGTAAGTAGAAAGCGTGGGTTGGATTATTATCATTATTATTATTCTTATTTTTAAACTAGGTATGCGCCGGGAGAGGCTGAAATGGGGGGAATTTATTCCAAGAAGGCTTTCCCAGCTTTTGAGCCAAAAAAGGATTTCGCTGCGGTGAGCTGGAGCTGCGACGCGGCCGCTTCTAATCCCCGGGTCCGTGGAGCAGGTCAGTGGTTTTTGGCAAATAGGTGAACGAATAAGTGATGCTAATGATGAAGAGTCAGATCAATGACAAAAACAACAACAACAACAAAATAGTCAAAACTCCCAGCAGAGAAACAGGCGGGTGGAGAAGGGGGATACGCGCACCGCGGGTCTGCCTCCCATCTCTGTTTGCCTCCCATCTCAGTTTTAAAAGAGAACTCGAGGGATTTTTTTAGAAGACGGAGAATGAAATTATCATTAAAAAAAATAAAGGCGAGGGAAGATAAGCAAGTCTGCTCGCCCGTCCGGAGAGAGGGCCAGCAGCTTTCTACCCAGACGTCCGCAGCTGATGAGGAGGATAAAGTACTCTCGGGAAGCTACATGTGGGAAATTATAAAAGACCAACACGACCAACACGTTACGAAAACCTCCTCCCTCTCCAGTCTCCCGGCGAGGCCGAATCCAGCACTCACTTACCTGTCCGTGCCTTCCCTCTCTGTCTTTTTTTTTTTTTTTTTTTTTTTTTTTTAGTATATGCTTCCCCTCCCCCTTAAAAATACCAGAGACATAAATACCGGCAGCCCCTCTCCTCCGCAGAGGCATCCTTCCACCACTTGTTACAGCCGAGCAAACCTTCCCCAACTCCGGCTGATTTTATTTTATTTAACTTTTTTTTTTTTTTTTTAAATCCTAGGGACTCCTTCTGGTTGAACGTTAGTCTGGCTTGAGAGCGAGGGTGCTGTAAATTAATTTTTAACCAAAGGGCCATTGTGTTAGCAAAGGGAAAAAAAAAAAAGCCACCACCTTCCCTCCCCCTGTCTAGACAAAATCACTCTGTTTTGACGGCAAACTGCAGACTTTCCCCGCTCCTCGCTAATTCCTGCTTGTTTGCCTCCTTCTGCTATAAAGCAGGGGAGGGGAGTTTAATTTTTATTGATTTGTTTTACCCACCTTCGACTTCTCGGGCTGTTTTAGCATCTTTAGACCTGTCTAAAGATGCAGCTTCCTGACGGAAAAAAAAAAAAAAAATAAAAGGACTTTATCTTCTCTTTTACTCCCCCCTGGTCCGTAAGAAGGTTCCAGCACAGCGGGCACCTCAAAATCCCCCTCGGCAGCGTGTGTCCCCGCCGGTGCGGAGAGATGCGGCCGCAGTCCGGGGGGGGGGACACACGACCTGGAGAGACACCCGAGAACCTGCGGGGTCGGTGCGTAAAGCGGGGAGCCGCTCTCCGGACCCCCCCGAGCCGAGGGGGTGGCAGGGGGTTTCCAGCCTCCCTTCCCAAGCAGGACTCCTCATCTGTGCCCATAGTGGAGGGGGGGGACGGGGGCCGGCAGAGCTCTTGTGGGCTCTGCCGGGGGGGTGTCCCCAGACGGGGGGGACGGGAGGAGGTAGGACCCGCAGCCCTGGCTGCTGCCCGCTCATTTCCATCCCCAAAGGTGGTGCAGGGGGGTGGGGGGATGACACCCCCTCTTCCCCCCCACTTTGCGATAGGGTGGAGGGCCGGGAGGGAGGAGAGGCGGCGGGGGGAGCGGGGCGCCGGCCGCCGCTGCCAGGGGAAGGAGCGGGCTGGGGCTTCGCAAAAAAAGATATTTGGGGGGCAAGGGGGGGGGGGGGGGGAGGGGGAGGTCTCTGACGATTGACTTATCTGTTAGAAAACGCGTCTGCGGGCGAGCTCACCAATCCGGGGCGGCCGAGGATGCTGAGACCATCCCCTGGTGTCAGTTTTAATGGGAAACTTCACTGCTTTGTAGAGAGGGGGGGGGATATATTTTTTAATATAAAGACCTGCAGCTACCTCCGGCTTTCCCCCCGCCCCTCCCCGCCCGCTCGGCTCCCAGGCAGTTTGCTCACACCTCTATTTCCAGCCTCCCCATTTTTGGAATGGGGGTTATTTTGGGAAAGTCCTTTGGGGAGGCGAAGCGGGAGCCTGTGGCTGTGCCAGGGCGTGGAAGCCCATCCCCAAAAATAAAAAAATAGAGAGGAGAAAGGGTCCCGCGGAGAGCTGATGCCCAGATCCCCGCGCTGAGCCCGGCGTTTGCAAGCCGGGCTCGACTCCTTCGTCTCCATGAAGTGCACCTTGCCTGCAGGCTGCACACAGCTCTGTGCACAGGGGGATAAATATATATATTAAATATTATATATTAAATATAATTTAATTATATTTAATACATTAAATATTGAATATTTAATATTTAATGAAAAAAATGCATTTTTAAGGGAAGAGAATACCTCCCGGCTGAGGTTTCTTGCTGTATCGCCGGGACCCACGGAGGGATGAGCCGGGAGGTAACACGAAGAACCCCAAAGGCGGGGGGACCCCCCCCACACCCTCGGCTCCTCCTCGCCTTTCCCGGATCCAGGCCGGAGCCGAGGTCGGGCCGCTCCCGCGGAAAACCCGCGCCCCGCGGGCTGAGGCGCTGAGCACGCGTGGGTCTGGTCGGGCTGCACGACGAGGGGGGAGCACAGCAGGCAGAGCAGCTCCCCCCCCCCTCCCCCGGGTATGTCCCCCATCCTCCGACTCAGCCAATTTCTTTTTCCTACCCCCTCCCGCAGGAATTCAAGTTCTTGGCCGGTGCCTGGATGGGGATCCTCCTCCTGGGCTGGCAACGCCGGGGCTGGGGAGGGCGGGGGGGGGGGGGTGTCTCCCCAATTTGGGGCTTGCTTGGGGGGCATGGCCAGCACAGAGGAAAGCCGGGTTTCCCGGGAGGACGGCGCCCAGACCGCTTGCTCTCTCTTCAGAAAGGATTTATACGCAGGATTAAATGCCCGGCCGCATAGGACGAGTTAACAATCCGCGTGAATTAATTCTGCTTCTGTCTTTAAGAAAAACGATGGTTTGCGGTACAATCCTCTGCAGGGCTGTCATTGCAAAGGAGAAAAGAAATCAAACCCCGACAGCACCGGCGGGTTTCCGATGGCTGGATGCACCGGTTCCAAACCGGCTCGGACTGAGAACATGGAGAAAAGGGGGAAATTTGGTTCTTCGGTAGAATCTAATTATGCAATTTCTTCGCTTGTGATACACCTTTCCTCCTGCAAATGGGCCTGCGGGGACGGGGAAACCTATTAAAGCTTATGCATTAAGAAATACTTTGCACTTGCGTCTGGTTCTGTATTCGCGACACATTTATCATATAAATACGTCGACTGAAATAGCTAATAATGGGCAATAATGGAGGGGGGGAAACAATAAGAAAGAGTGGGATTTTACAGATTTTGGAAGCCATGAGTACAAACCAAAACTTCATACAGAAAAAAAAAAAAAAAGACCCCAAACCAAATCTAACCAAACCTCTGCTATAAAACAACGGAGGGAGAAGGAGAGGAGGCACATTTCCGAGAGCTTTGAGTCCCGGCGGGTGTTTGCCCCCTTCCAGCCGCTTCCAGCCCCGACGCTCCCCCCCTCCCCCCAGGCCGTGACTGACCTGGGGCAGCGCGCAGGACCCGCTCCCCGCACTTCTCCGACCCGCAGCCGGGACCTGTGAAATTGAAGTGTTTTTTCCCCATTTCATCTCCTTTCTGCCTCCCATCTTCTATTCCAACCGGTCCCTCACTTGCCCTCGCAACGGGTCTTTTCATAGAGTCCTTAATTAAAAAAAAAAAACAAAAACAACTTTCTCCTCCTGGGTCTGATTCTGCACTGCGCTCCCTCGGGGGGGTGGACGGACGAGACTTTTCCCTTCAGCCTCGCCCCCTCCTCTTCCTCCAAGGACCAAAGTCCAGACCCGCTCTGCACATTGATCCTGCGGTCTAAAGGGTCACCCGTGGGTGCTTCCAGCGAGTCCGAGCGCAAAACCAGCGTGTGCCCGACGGGGACCGGCCGTGACCGCCCCCCCCGACCGTCGGGCCCGCTGCAGCACTGGCCCCGCTCCGTGCACTTCCTTCCCTGTCACTACCGTCTCCCCATCACCGGGAGCCGTCGGGAATTGGCAGCGGGGAGGAGAAGGATAAACGGGAGCAGGACTTTTAAAGGAAAAGTCCAGGATTGAGGTTTCGGGGTGTTTCGGCTAAAAGGAGTGAAGATTTGCGCTTTTTTGGGGGGGGGGAGGGGGGGGCAAAAATCTGTGGTTTTTTTTGGAAAAGCGCGAAGGAAAAAGCAGCTGAAACCCACTGGAAAGAGCTGGGAAGAGGGCAGGGGATGTGATCAGCCCTTGGAAAGGACCCTCGGCCCTCTCGAGAGTTTTTCTTTTTGTGGAAGTACTTGAGGATGACAAATGTACCTCCGCAGGGATCGCTGGAGAGGGCTCAGGGCGTTATCACCGCCCGGGGGAAGCCGCCGAAGGGCCCGGACTAAACACACGCCGCTAAGGCGGGTGGGGTGGGGGCTTTGCTCCCTTTTACTCCGGGCCAAATCCTGACAATCGCTCCTCGACTTGATTTCAGCCGGAGGACTGGGCGCCCGCCGCACCCCGAGGGGCTTTGCTAAATTTACTTCGCTTTCGGGTTTTCACGCTGAGGTCCCGCGGCTACGATCATGCGGGGCCTCGGGTCGGCGGGTGCCGAGGACGGGGACAACACAGTGAATTTTGCCACATGATGCAAATCACATGAGAAACAACCCCAAATCCCTGCGTCCCCAAGTTCGTGCTCCACCGCCGGTGTTGGAGGCGACCAGCCACAGGCGGAGCATCCCGGTCCCGATACGGTCGGGTGGAGCACGGGGGACCCCCGGCAACAGTCTTTGTACCCCGGTTCATAAAGAAACCTTCCTTGTAAAAGTCACTTTACATTGCCTGAACCTGAAAACTACCAGGTAACAACTTTTTACGACCCGACTCCCAGGACATGGTTTCATTTCATTCCTTAACTCAACTCTCCATCCCTTTCTCTCCTGGCTGCGTTTCCCAGCAAGAGATCCCTCCGGGTTTAGCATGAATTTAAACACTCAAACCTTGCAACGAGAGCTGATTCACGATCTGGCCTTAAAACCGCAGGATTTTCAGACCATCTGGAGTTGAACTCGGATTCCAGCCGGGAAGATTTTCAGCTTTTTAAAAGTCCTTGGGATCCCCGTGATGGGGGGTTGGAGCGTCCCTTTGCTAGCAGTAGGTTCCGTCTCTGCGGAAAGGTCCTGGGGCTGGTTTGTCCCAAGGGTTTCCTGGCCTTGGGACATCCCGAGGGCCACTCTGCTCTCTTGTAGGCCCAGCTATCCACACAGAAAAATCCCAACCTAATCCCAGCCTGAAGCAGCTGGAGAAGCTCCTCAGATGCGTTGCTTTGCTGTTCTTGCTGGTTTTCCTTCTGATTACTTGTGCATTTTGGAGTTCAAAGCAGGAGCTTGGTGGGGAGAGAAGAAGGTGAAAGAATTGCAAAGCTGCACTGGAAATCCAGTCAGGGAAAAAGCACAAGAGCAAATTCATGGCTTAACTCTACTTGAAAGCGCACGGATGAGAGCCCTCCTCTCCCCTTTGCCCCCCCAACCCTTGTCCGGGGACCTTCGCCTCTCCGGTTTATGGTTCTCCTCTGTGTAGTGTCAGTGTTACACACACTTGATGACACAGCCTCCTCTTCTCCAGTCCCTCTGAAGATTTGGATCCCAAATACAGAAAAAAAAAAAAGACTTCCCCAGCTCTATGATGGCTCCTGGTGCTCGGGAGCTGGTGCAGGTCTGCCCACTAGTCCTCCAGTTATTCTTTAGATAGAGAAATAAAATAAAATTAAAAGGCCCCAAAAGAAAGAGGTGAGTCACAAGAGCAAAAGGAGACTGTGGATCTCAGCAGCAGAGCTCGGCATCTCTCCCCTCCGACAGAGCAAAGGCAAGTTGTGGCACCATCCTGAAACTATTTAGTTCGCATCCATGGGAGATGGGGGCCTTTTAAGGTCTCTTCTCCCTACCCCACCCCCAGAGCCACTACCCCTCATATATTATTTTTACTAATGTGGTGGGATTTTTTTTTTTCCTTTCTTGGAGGAGGAGGGATTTGTGTAGCCAGATCCGAGGAATTTGGAGAGAGAGAGAGAGAGAGAGAGAGAGAGATCCCCCTGTTGACTAGAGAGATGTTGTTCTTGGGTTTAGAGATGTCTGACCTTGAAGGTCGCAGGTCACGGTCTTGAATAAGGAGCAGGAGTGCGAGGTTGGGATTGAAACTTGAGGTGTGTCTGCTGGAGATCACAGGGAAAAGTCTTCCAAACAAAGAGGAATGCCTCAATCGGGGCGAGAAAGGACAACTTCCCCAAGAATTATGGGCTCCTTCCGGATGGTTGCATACCTGCAGACCCCCCAAAGGATGTGCTGTGGCTGAGGGAGGAGAGAAAGGAGGGGAGAAAGGAGGGGCAGGATGGCTGGAGCCAGAAGGTCCCATTATTTATTACTATTTGCAATCTGGGCAGGCCCAGAGGCCCTGACGCTGGCGTTTTTATGAAGATAGGTGCTGTGGAGAGCGATAGAAAGAGCATCCCACTGTTGGGGCAGGGTTGGCTGCCCAGAGGCATCTTTGCAGGAAGGGAAGAAGGGAAAGGATTCCCCCTGAGGGCAGGGAAGTAACACAGAGGCACAGCAAGAGCCTGAGTCTCGAGTCTGTGTCTAACACAACTGTGAAAGTCTGTCCTCTGAGAGATCCTGCAGAGCTCTGGAGACTTGCTCACAGCTGTGTGCCTCAGTTTCCCCCTGGGAATACCAGTCAGAGGCGCAAAGAGCACTTCAAGCCTTGTTTAAGGGCAGCAAGGGTAGAACAGACCACAGAAACCTTATTTCTCTGCTGGGATCTCCATCCAAATAAGAAAAAAGAACATATTGAGTTGTCCAGAGCCATCTGGCTCATGCCTGCGGACCCCGAAGATGGAAGTTTGTGCGTGTCTGCTTGTGTACCTGTTCACGGACTGGACCTCTGCTCTCTCCAGGGATGAGGTTATGGGGGTGGGGTGAGGTGAGCGGGATCATAGCGCGATCCTGCCGATGTCCCCTGCTAAAGGCCTGCACGTCCCACCGAAACCATGCACCTCGCACCGCTGGCAACACATCCCTTTGGCTATCCAACACAGCATTAAAGTCCATGTTCAAATAGAAGCAGTTCAGTCCCCTGGGCCAAGAGGAAGGAAGCACACAGGAAAGTGTTTGAACATCCAGGACTTTCAACACAGCCTCAGCCCACCTCCCTGAAGCCCCCTCTGCCGATGTCAATATGGTCTAAATAACCTCAAGGACGAAAAGCCCCGATTCTATTTCAACATTTTTTGAAGAGAACAAGGAGGACCTCATGGTATCACCCGTGCAAACCACGCACGGAAAGAGCTGCGGTAAAACTCCACAGGCCAGGTCTTGCTGCGATGCTTAAGCCCATCCTTAGGGCCTTTTCCTTTCCCTTTTCGGGCCCATTGGTCGGGAGGGGAAGGGAGAGGGTCTGGGCGAGAGCAGCCCCCTGCCCCGGGAGAGGCCCCGAGCGACGCTAGAGGGAGCCCCGGGCTCAATTAATTAACAAGCGAGAATTAACCATGTGGGAAAAAACATTGGAGCTGGGAGAGAAAGTGAGAATTAATTTACCTGTGCTATTACTGGCATTTCGAGCTGCATTTATACGGATTTATATATATAAAAAAAAAAGCACCCTACATGCACAGCAGCAAGATGACACTAACGCAAAATGCAGCACAGCAAATGGCTTTGTGCATTTGTGATCTGATTCAGGGCAATTTGGGCTCTAATTGATTTAAATGGCTGTCAGACCCACTTTCCCCTCTGCCTAGCTATTTATTTTTTACTTTGAAGCATTCGAGGAAAAGCAAAAAGCATCAATCTGTCTCCAAAATGCCTTTTTTATGCCGGTATTGATTTTTGAAGTGCCTCTGGAGGAAAAGGAAATGTAAGAAATAAATGTTGAGGAGTTCAACGTTTCCCAGCCTGGCCCAGCTATAAGCTCACATCCAGGGAGACCAGAGCTGCTCTAGGGAGGTCCCCAGGCCTGATCCAGAGCCTGCCGAATGCAGTGGGACCACAGCCAAGAGGCCACGGAAGATGGCCGCAGAGGACAGGGGCACCCTTGGGTACCAGCTGAGCAGGGTCCCCTGCCTTTTTGGGGTGCTTGTAGGGTGCTGCCTTCATGCAGAAGGGTCTGCAGACCCATCCTGAGCTTCAGCAGCCCTCTGCAGCCTTCCCTGCGCGGTGCAGAGCTCTGCTGCAGGTCCAAAGCCTCCCGAGACGAAGGCTTTTCAGGGGTTGTAGCAGACTTAAGTGGAGCTCCTGCAGGTAGGGAAAGGGGAAAGCAGCCTCCAAACAGGTCTCCATGGTGTGGTGGATGGGTTGGAGCTGTGTGGTGCGTGAGCTCAGGCTTGAGTCTGAGCAAAACTGAACCAAAAGGGATCTCAGCAGAAATGAGGTCATAAAAGCTGCTGTTGGGTTTATTTATTATCATTTTAATCTTATTAGCATCCCATTCAGTGGCTCTTTGGAGAATAAAACACTGATATTGTGTATTTATCTTGACAGAAACCAACCAACCTTAATAAAAATGAATCACTCCATAAAGAAAAAAGGGGAATCAAACCTTTCTGAACTTTTTATATTGTCTTTTTAATTAACTACTCTAATATTGCCTAAGTAAGTAGGAGGGGGGAAACTAGAAAGTAGCAGAGATTATGTAAAGGCTTTACCGTATCCCATGTCCTAGGTGTAAATAATGCTCCTGTTAATTTAAAACCAAGGCTGACTGTCTTTATGACTTCGCTGCACTCCCATTAGCTCTATCTTTATACAATGTCATGGGTGCAAATAGATTGGGTTGAAAACTTCCCCCAGAGCCACTTTAAAGTGACTCCTAATCTTTCCCTTTAGTGGTGTTAATTCAACTTCACAAGAGTGTTTGAAGCACCATTAGGCAGAGAAATGGACCTTCTCTCCTGCTGGTGCCCTTATCCAAATAGCAACGTTACAAAAAAAAAAAAAAAAATCTGTTTCATATCAGGCCAAGTCTCTGGGGCTCCAGAGAGCAGCTGAAGGAGACATGGGCTTCCTTTTTATGAGACTTAAATACATAAAGGATTTATGCTTTGCATTTCTGTATCACTGCCCCGTGGAGGTCTCCAAGCGCCTTGGAAACCTCCTGCCTCGCAGCATGCCGGACGAGTGGCAGCAGCTGCTGGAAATGGGGACAACGAAAGAGCTGGGGACACAGCCAGGAAAAGAAAAGAGTCCACGTAACCCTCGCTGGCATCATGGCGACACGCTGCTGGGGTGGTTTTTTTACAGCAGGACACCAAGGAAGGGTGGGAAGCGAGGTGCTGGGAAGCCCCATGTGTTTTGCGATAGGCGATGGTCATGTCTAGGTGCCTGTCCGGTATCCTACAAGTGGGTGACGGGGGTGAGCAAAAGCCACCATGTTGTGTCATTAGTGGGGATGTGGCTGGGCATTAGCAAGAAGGTAGCGCGACAAAAGCTGCGGGACCCAGAAGGTTCGGTGCTGGTGAGTGCAGTAAGGTGTGTCATACGTATCAGCCCAGAGCACCGTCCAGCCCCGCTTCCAGCACCAACCCCAGCTTCCAGCGGGGCTCGGGGGCAGATATATAGGGGAAAAGGGGCATGCACAGAGTGCGCCTTTACTGAGGATAATGTCCCAGCCTCTGGCAAGCAGCAGAGTGAGAAACTTCCCGACCCGGTGGCTCTGCCTGGACCATCATGATTGACAGCCAACGTTGGATTGTTCCTCAGTGATCTGTTGGATCCCTTTTTGACCCTCAGTTACAATTTTGGCTCCTACAACCTCCAGTAGCAGCGAGTTCCACAGTGTAAGTGCACATTTTGTGAGAAACAACCTGTCCGTGCTCTGAAACAGAGAAAAAATATTCCCCTGGACCTTTCCTTTCACCTTCCAGGCTGGGACAGACCTCTGTCATCCTTCATCTCAACCATGCCCCTGCTTCTGGCAGCTTAGACAGCAACGGATGGTGTGGTTTGCCCAAGTTTTGGTGGAGAAAACATTTTATTAGAGGACAGTCTGCCCCAGGAGAGCCAAATTGTCCCTGGGGTCTGGCAGGTGCAGGGGTTACAGCCCGAAAGGAAGGATTGCAAGGTCGTGGGATGTAACTTTCTCCTGTCCTCCAGGAGAGGGCAATCCCTGGCTGGAACTGAACTGAGAAACACTGCTGAAAAAGAGATGCTTGGGAGGATTTTCCTCTTTCGCTGCTCCTTCCAAGCAAAAGCTCAAATTACCGTGCTGGAGGAAGGCTGTAAAATGGAAAACACAGATGGAGGAACTTACGGGGAGTGTGGGTTTGGGGTAGTCTGTGTTTCTTTACACGGTGACACTCGTTAATACAAACTAACTCTATGAAAAGGAAAAGGCAGAGTTCAAAATAAACCGTAGTTCCTTTTGAATCAGTCAGAACGTTACGCTGGGTGATCCCGTCATGAGCATACCCAGCCTCTTGCTTTCGTTAGGCGTGGGCTGAATTTATCTTCTTTAACCTTCTTTCTTTTTAAAATACGGACAGAAGATGCAGGTGTATGTTGGGTAAAACAAGCCGATCTATATGTCGTCTCTCTCTCAGCCTCCTCCAAATAGCTGATTTCCACCTCACGCACTGTTTTATTTAAGCAATACCCTCTCACTCCAGCAAATACACTCTTCGCCTGCTCTGAGGAGACAGGCTGGTGAGCAAGACCCTGGCAAAAGGTTATTCCAAGTTTTATTCTCTATCAATGGGTAACAGATCAAATAGCTCAGCTTCTTCTCTGTCTCAGTTTCCCCATCTGCAAAAAAAGGAGCACGAAACTGTAACATTTTGCAAGATGTCGCATTGCAGAAGCCATCGATTAAACATAATTTTCTTCAGATGTCCTCTTTCCTAAGAGGGTGGCGAAGATCTAAGCCAGTATTCCAGAAGTGCTTTATTCTAAGAGTGAGGGGTGTCCCATACATTTCAGTGAAGCTACTTTTGATCATGGCCTCAACTTTGCGCTTGAATGTGTCCGGGAGCTGGTGGGAGGGGAAGGCGGGGAGAGAAAAGGGGGTCAAAGTGCTTTTGAGTAAAGAAACCACCCACTGAGGAGGGCAGCCAAACACCTCAGAGATTTCCCAACTATTTGCAGGGAGAAGGTTTGGAAAACCTAATGGACAAGTATTGGAAGGGAAATGGGCATCCCACTTCATCCTGGTGAGTGCGCGTGCCTCAGAGAAAGAATATCTGGAAAATAAACAAACAAAACCTTGTTAAAATAGCCCTTGCACCATCCTGCCTCTTCATGTCAACTACAGAAAGAAAGCAGGAATGAGGAAAAAAGACTTAAGCCTGGGAGAACAGGAATGCGGAGCTTTTTGGCACAAGCTGAGCAGGAGAAGTTTCCAGAAGAAACAACATGAGGGAGAGGATTATTACGAAAGGCCAGAGTGTCAAATCTGTGCTGGGAGTTAAAAGGAGCCCATAAAATCCACTCACCAGAAATGGAGCCGGAGCGAGGTCTGGAGTTAACTCCTTAAAGTCTACAAACCAGTGATAACCGTCAGGAGTGACTTTCTTTCTGCGAGGTGCAGAGTCTGGGCAAAGTCCCATCTTAGCCATCACCCAGAAAGCTATAAAGAGGAAAAAGGCAGATCAGGCAGGCTGATGAGTGTTTTATGCAATGCAATAAATCCAATGTCCAGAGCAGCTCTCTAATTTAAACTCCTCTTTCATAGCCACATATAACGATTCTTCCAAAAATAAGAGAGAATCATAACAATATAATCCAGTTATATTATAACAATATAATCCATATGCATCTAATTTTGCCATTGTTATTAATAAAAATTATTGCACAGCAGCAGTTGCTCTGTGAGGCCAAACCCTACTTGGGACTTGCAAACTGGTTTCAAAGTAGGGGAAAAAAAAAAAAAGAAATTTCAGTGTCCTTTAATTTTTTTTTCCCTATTCAAACCTTTTGCAAGTGCTGAGCAGTGAATCCCTGCAAGTTAAGTGAATCCCTGCAAGTCATACGGCAATTTCTCCTCTTCTATACAAATGCAATGAGCCCTTGCAGGTGTTTGAATACTTACTAGTCAAGAGAAAGAGAGTCTGAAGAGAGATTTCAGAGCATTGCCTAAATAACACGGGAAAGTGGGGGCAAGACTGGGGTGTACCATGTTCTTCACTTTCGCGGTGTCCTGGTTGGAGGACCCTCAGGTCCCCAGTAGTGGATTTTGGCCTAAACCAGGACACATGGTGAACAGGACGAGAAACGATGGGTTTAGATTGCAGCTAAGAAGATTTATATTGCACGTTTTCAAAGACTTTGCATTTGCAATGAGCAGGAAGGATGGATGGATTTGCAGTCAGAAGGTGGTGGGGGATCTCTGACGCTGGGTGGATACATGTCACAGTGATAACAGGATAAAACTGTCGGAGATGATGTGGCAAGCTGAGAGTGGCACTGCAACCTTTCACAGCGGGTTCGAGACTCATTCTTACAGCTCTCACCTCCTGCTTTCCCTGTGGAATGCCTTTATTGGCCTCCAATCCCGTAAGCCAGGAGCAGCTGATTAGTAGATTACAGACCAGCCCCGGCCTGTCCCCACTTCCCCTTCTGCTTGTGGCCTTTGGATCCTGACCCTGCTCTCCAAATGTGGGAGCTGAAAGCTGTCTGGAGGGAGCAGGAGGCAGGAGCCTGCTGCTCAGGTCCTGCCCTCTGTGTCCAGCTTTGGCTCACCCACACAAATCAGGGAAAATGAGAGAAGAATCAGGGTCTGGGAGATCATGAAACGTTGACTTGAGAGTTGCTGGTAATTCCGTCCTGTTTGGATCACTGGTGCTCAGAGACATTTGGGAGAAAGAAGAAAGCCAACATTTTCAAAGGATTTTAGGTGCTTCCCTTGAATGGCAGGTGCTCAGCCAGAAGAAATGACTCCAGTTTAACACGCACCAGAACAAATATCGTTTCTCCAGCTCAGAGGGGCAGAGCTTAAAGGGACAATCGACCCAAGATGCTTTGAAAAGACAGAAACAAGTGTAATACAGAAGCGAAGGCAAACTAATGAAAGTCAGAATGAATTTATGAGGCACCTTAATGAAACACATGGACATGTAGAAGATGAATCCACGATGGTTAAGCTTTTAAGTCTGCAGATAGTCTGGAACTCACATGATCGGAAAGGTAATAAATTTTGTAGCAAATGGACAAGATCATATTTGCACAAAGAAAACCTTTGCCCAAAGCAAGAGTGTGTGGTTAGTGAAAGATTCAATTAGGCTATTTAATGCCAGTTGCACAACTGTCTTGTTCAAAGACTTGTACTATGTTCTGTCAAAGGTTGCACCCCTTACATGGCAACATTTATGGATTAAAGTTGAGCAGCTTTGCTCTGCCCGACAGATGGGTCTTGTGCCTTTGATGAGAGAGATCACAGAGAAAGTGATAAACAAATCATGTCCAACTCCATACCCACAGTGACAGAACATATATAATAAATGTTACTTTTTACTTAATTACCCAGAAAATGCTCAGACAATACGCAGTCTCGACACGGGACATGGAACCACTGAGCGATGAGCAGAAGCTGATAGCATTTATTAGCCATCCTGCAGCAACACCCCGGCCCAGATGCGGATCAGAAACCCCACCGCACACTGGGCAGGCAGGAAGCAAAACCCCAGCCGGGTGTCAGCAGGGACTGACAGCCTGGGGAGCCCTCCGCAACACGCACCGGGCTCGGCCACCGCAGTGCCCCCACGCCCCTGGGACCCCACTTGAACCCGGGACCGGCAGCACCGCGGAGAGCTCCACATCCCCCTATGGGGCAGGCCGAGAAACACCTGGGGTTCAACGTATAGACACATATGTACACATATATACATATAGAAGCATCATTCCATTTGGGTGATGACATCCACAGGTTTTCTAACCGAGGCTTTGGACGCAGCCACACTGGCTCATGGCAAAGTTCCACCTGTCCATCCAAGCATGGCATGGGTTCTCCCTTTCCCATGAGGTTTCTTCTTTCCCAAATCCATCCTCTGAAAGGAGTCCACACTGAGGGTCTGCCCCTCCTCTCCATGACAGGCAGCCAACGCTCATGACGGTTATGACCAGCAAGAGCTGTACTGGTGGTGAGTCCTCATCAGTCCAGAACTGGGAAAGGCCCTCCCTGCTCTGGGTACAGCCACGCTCTCCTGAAGCAACACAGATGTTAAGTAAGCCTGAGTTATTTGGACTGGTACTTTGCTTTTCTTCCCTGCATTTATTTATTAGTAGTTGTGCACACAGCTGCATGAAAGCACTGTGCAACAAGACAGAAACATCACCACCTTCAATTACGAGAGTGAAATAACACCACCAGCTTGAATTACAAAACTAAAATGGTAATAATAGTAACAGTAGCAATAATAGTAGTAGTAGCAATACTAGTAATAGTACCAATAATAGTAATAATAGTAAAAACAGTAAAATAGTAGTAGTAACAATGGTAACGGTAATGGTAACAGTAATAGTAACAGTAATAGCAATAGCAATAGTAATAGTAGCAGTAATAATAACAGTAATAACAATAATCATCACATCATCACCCTCCTTAAGCGATATTTAACACACAGGGACAAAAAGAATAACAACTTCTCACAGAGGGGGAAATATCTAGAAGGTAAGTGGTAAAATAAAGGTAAGAGTGCTGCAATGTATTTGTGCTTTCTACAGGCTGATCAGGTGCGTCTCAAATACGCAGAACGAGGGAACTGTTGCCTGGGAAGACCCTGCGTGTGCGGCGCAAGCGGCTCCACTTCCCTGTGCTGTGTTTGGAATATCTTTTCTTGCGGCCAAGATCTGAAAGATTGCAAGTGTCTTTGTTTGCAAGCCAAACAGATGCTCAAGGAAAATTACCAAATAAGCAGTGGTTTTGTGCAGGGAAGAAACGGCATGGTTCTGTTTTATTTTGTTTTCCATAGCTATAATCACATCTTTCTGCAAACCAGAAACTGAGGATGATGCAAAGTGGCAGCATGAGATATTACAGCGTAAGTAGAATTCAGATCTTCTTTACATTTCACCCACCATCTGCGAAAGTGATTTTTTTTTTTTCTTATTTTTTCTTTGAGAAACTCGGGGCTGCGGGACTCTTCTTATCTTCAGTGGTAACTTTCTGTTGTTATATAACTAAGTGTATCCGATTCGCTTTCCTCTTCTTCAGTCAGGCAGCGAGCAAAGAAAAACCTTACACACACAGAGAAACTGGTACGGGTAATTTAATTGACCCTGCGGGAAGTGTAACTGCAAATAGAGAAAAATAATCAGTTGTAGCCTAAAAACTTGGTGTCTAGATCGAGAGAGAGGTTCATTTCCGATTCTGGAAGAATAATAGTGGCTGTGGGTGTGAATTAGTGCAACATTTTCTACAGCATAAATGGTTAATACGAGCACGAATATTTTTACAGAAATAGTTTCAAGATTGAAACTTGCGTTTTGTGAAATCGTTAACCCCGCGAGAATGATACGTCTCCGATATTATTTTAAAAACGCCTCCTTAATATTTGTTATGTGTGCCCGTAAAAAAATTACGCGAAGAAAACGAAAACAGCAAAAAAAATTGAGAGGTTTTTACAGAGGTTTTGGGAACGTGCGGTGGTGGCAGGGCCACAAGAGCCGAGGAACCGGGCTGCGGGGTCGGGGTTCGGGCTGCAGACAGCTCTGGGACCCGGGGTTTGCCCGGGGTTTGAGGGCTTGCGGCCAACACGGCAGGTGGAACTGCGGATTAGGGTTTTTTTAAGGATGGGGGTTATATATTGTAGAGGTGCCGTTGGCCAAAATAATTTAAAATCGGCTTAATTTGCGAGTTTCGCTGTTGTAAAAAAAAAAAAAAAAAATAGGCTGGGTTTTGTGCGTTTGGTTTCTTTTTTTTTTTTTCTTTTCCTTCTGCCTTTATTAATTTCTTTTCTTCGAAAAGCGAATTTAAACGGGTAATTTCTGCGCCTCTAAACGTCCGCAACAGCAATTCCCCGGGTTGTGGCGGCGGGGGGAGAAGGTTCGCTCGCCCCCTCCCGCCCGTGGGGCGACCGCCACCCGCCCCCTGCGACATCCACCTCACGCTCCGGTCCCCACGGCAGCAAAACTGCCCCTCGCCCCGCTCCGGCTCCGGACCCGCCGGGGCTGCACCCAGAGCTCTTTCCCGGTCCTTCCCGGCCGGATGAGCCCCTCAACCACTTCCCTGAAGCTTTTTTTATTTTTTTCCCTTTCTTTTTCAGGTCCTTTTACCTCACCGAGTGGGTGCGGAGCACAGACGGGGCTCCCGCTGTCCTCCTGCCCGTCTTGTGGCTTTGCCGTCGGACCCTCCCGGCCGGGGGACGAGACCCGGGGCCGGGATTTACCGGGATTACCCGGGACATCAATCCCGGCCATGAGTTCCCCGGGAGGGTGTCGGGGCACCCAGCGGGAAGGCGGGCTGCACCCACGGCGCTCGGGGGCAGGAGGGTGGCGTTATTTCATCGATTAACCGATCATCCCTAGCCCTTTTCCCTCTCCCTGCAACCTTTTCAGGGAAAAGGACACCTCCCCCCCTCCCACCCCACCCCCGGTCTTTCCGCGTTTTCCCTGCGCGGAGCCGCGGAGGGGTCGGGGGGGTATTTCCGATCCGGCCCGTTGGAAACCGAAGCACCGGGATTTACTGTAAAACGTCGCGACGGCCTTTCCCGGATGGGGACTCGGGGCGAGAAAGTCTGAGAATGTCACTTAGGCAAAGTTTGTCGCCAAAAAAAAAACCAACCCCATGCTCTTGTTCGGGCGGCGATAAATTTCCCCTCTGGCACAGAGCAAATTGAACCGCGGCGGGGGGGAGACCAGGGGGGGCTCCGGGGCCGGGCCGGGAGGGGGTCGCTGCTCCAGCCCCTTATTTCTCTGCAGCTTTATTCCTGTGGGTCAGAGCCAGACACACACACACACACCCCCAGACCACCTCTCCCAGCAATAGGGTTGCCCCTCTGTCGTGAACCCCCCAGTTTTGTCAGTCCCAGCACACACAGGCTCTCTGATGGGGAAAAGAGCCTGATTTATACCCAAAGCATTATCAGATTGAATTACGCTTCCCAAAAGGTGAAAAGGGCCAGACATGTTCAAGCACCCCCGGGCAGAGCCTGGGAGGGGGCACAAGTGTTTGGGGTGGGCTTGGGGGGACTTGGCCCTGCACATCATCCTGGGGCTCCATCGTATAGAGGAGCCTGAAGCCTTCTGCTCTCAGCCGAGGGTTCAATGGCGAAAAACAAGGATGAGAAACGTTCTGACATGGTAGAGATTTGCAGGAGCATGAGGGGAGAGAGCAGAGAAACTGGTGTCCACCACTGGTGTCGAAGAATTTTGGTATCTCACTTCTCGTCCCACTTGCATTTGCAGCAAAAGGAAAAGTAAAAAAAAAAAAAAAAGAAAAAAAAAAAGAAAAGAAAAATAAGGAGCAAAAGTGGTAACTCCCATCGATTGCAATGTGCTCTTCTATGTTTTGAGACCAAACAGGGAGACAGGAGAAAAAAAAAAAACACAACAAATCTGGCTGAGCAGAGGTCCCTAATTCCTAATTAATTTCTCCTTCCTTCCATGCAGGACTATTCCTGGAGGTGGCCAGCCAGACGAGTGGAGACGTGAAGCCCCCAAGGAACTGGAGGTTGGGGCTGGTGGACCCGTACCCACCCCCTCTGCGCTGCTCAGCACCAGTGGTGCAGCTCTGCTCGGGGCAAGGGCTGCAGGGGGCAAAGCCAGAGACAATCCTGCCCTAATTCCTGCAACAGAGGTGGGAATAAAGTGCTTTTCTTGTAGAGGCTGTGTCTAGAAACTCCACTTATTAAATCAGTCCTGTTCTCCTGCGGGGTTTTGCTGAGGTCTGTGTTTGCTGCATTCGTGACCTTGTCCCACATCAGTCTGGTGAGCCAAGAAGAGCCACTGTGCTTTTCCTCTTGAAGTCTGAGAGAGGAGTGTTTGAGAAAGCTGGATTTTGGAGACCGGTTAAAGGTAACAATTAAAAGAGATGTACATTTCGGGAGAGAGCAGCCCTCTGAGGTGGATGGCCCTCGACGCTCTCGGTGGCCCGGTCCATCTTGCAGCCATTCTTCGTGCTCCAGCCAGCGTGACCGAAATGCCTCCTGTTCACACAGCGGCTCTTCAGCCTTTTTCCAAACTCTGCTGTCGGCCAGGCTGGAGGACCCCACAGGTTTGCCATATTTCACAGCCATTCTGGCCTGCCGCTGGCAGCCGCGCTAGATGCTAGGCAGATTTGGGAGGATTTCTGTGCAACTTAGACTATAAATGACATCGGCCCTTATACAGCGAAGTTCCACAGAGATCTCTGTGTAGTTTACAACGGCTGTAAGAGGTGGAAATAAAATTAGAGATAATGGTAAAGCCAGAAGTACAATTCAAACCTCTCAAGTCCCAGGGTAGTACCCAACCACTGGGCTCTTGGGTCTTCTGAAATACATTAATTCCTTTACAGCAGAAGCTGTAAACCAAATGCAAACCAATTCTTGGGATTTTTATTTAAAGCACTCAGCCTTGGGCTTTGAATTCACGCTGAGAACAGAGACAAGCCAACATTTATTTTTGTCTTAGAGAAATCCTAGTCCTGACTGTTCCCCTTTTCTTCTAAAACTTGGGTGGGGAAGGGGAAGAACCGGCTTGATTCTGGGAAGTATTTTGATAAAGAAGAGCTACAGCCAAATTCAAACCCTCCGATTATTTTATTAAGGAGATTTCCTAATTCAACTATTTCACCTCTTTGTGGAGTTTTAAGATGTGGAGCACAGAGGAAGGTATCAGCAGCGGTGGGATGTGACAAATACCGAAAGCCTTCAGTGCGTTGCCAGTTCTGCTCCGTACGTATCGCATTGTTTCATGCGTTTGTGTAACCCTAGGCTTAGAGGAATGTGCCTGAATGATGGTTGAGCACAGATGTAGGAAAAGACTGCCAAAAGCACTCCAAGAAAGGACATGGGACTGGCAATAAATAGAGCTGCATCAGCAGGAATGGAGGCTACGAGCCCTGGAATCTCGTTCCAGATTTCGCATCCTCTGCGGACTGATGATGATGGGGAACTTGGGAGAGGGACAGGAAATGGGGTGGCGGCTGTCCCAACACCGGCAGCTCGGGCATAGGCTCAGCATTAGGTGTAGCAACAACAACAACAAAAAAAGAACAAGTGTGAAATTAGAAGTAAAAAAATTGAGGGTGGTTCAAAGGTTTGTTTTGAAAAATACTGTCTCCACTGATTTACAGCGCTGGGGGCTTGGCCCAGGGCACGGAAAGCACCACGCAGGCGGGTTAGAAGAACAGCAGTTCTCAGGTGCTGGTTTCTCAACGCAGCCAAATTCAGCTGAAGGGGTAAAGCAGAATAAGGATAAGCATAAGGAAAAGTGCTCTCACCCATAAGCTAGCCAGACTCAGGGACTACTGGAGCACGGAGAAGGGCTTGTTATGCCCGACTCTCCCTTTCCTCTCGGAACTGGGACTGTGCGCGGCTGTAGGAATGAGCTTTGTCCTTTTTTTCATTTGCACTGAGCTGAGTCATTGTGGAGGAAAAGCCCATTTGTTAATGAGAACAAAGCGATAAGGTTGAGACCAGAACCTCTCTGGTTGCCGGTTAAAAACGCACACCGATTTCCCTGAGGTTCCCCTAAAAGCCCCAGCTGAGATTCTCAGCCCTTGGGGGTCTCAGCAGCCCCCTCCTCACCTGCCAGTGGAGCTGAGGGCAGCAGCGTGCTTGGCTCCAGCCACGCTCAGCCCATCTGGCCAGCAAGAGGGGTCCCTGGGTCCCTTACGCAGGGCTTTGCAGGGTGCGTGTAAACACCCCCTGCCTTACATCGCCTGCCCAGACCGCAGACAGAGCCATAAGGTACCATAAAGCTTAAGGTGTGTGATTTTTATGTAAACATTTATTTAGGTGACGGTTCTTTGGTCTGCTCAGGAGAGGCGGTACCTGGGGCACATTTGCCTTCATGTTTCTTTGAAAACCCTCTTAAGTTATGGGGCACTGGGAACTAAGGAGTGAGGGAGTTCATGAAAATAGGAATAGAAAAACAAGAGTCTTTATCAGAGACGGCAATGTGAATTAACCAGGGATTGCCATAAAAATACCGCTGACCTTCCTTTGCTTGTGAAAACCTTATGTCTGAGGAGCTGCAACACCATAGTGCTTGTTTCGCCGTCTACACAAAAGCACTTTCTCTTTTAACCTCCGTGGGGAGGAAGGTCCCAGGGCTGGGCAAGGAAGGTCCCAGGGCTGGGCAAGGAAGGTCCCAGGGCTGGGCAAATGTACTCCAGGGCTGGAGATGGGAGAATTGCTCCTGGTCTGGAAAAACACGCTGAAGCTATCTCAGAGCTAAATGCCGGTGCCTGACTTCTTGGAGGCAGAAAGAGGAATATAATAACTGTTTAGAGCCATCTATAGAAGGATCAGACTTTTGCAGGAAAATAATCTGAGATCTGCGATAGGCTGATTTATTTAAAAAGAAGAAAAAAAAGTCATCATTCAAAAGCATTTTTGACAAATACAGAGATGTTAAGCACTATTTTATAATCTTGGGGGAGATAGATGGCTGTTGCAAAAAGGGTGAGCCTTCAAATGACAGGAAATTCACCCCAACCTGCCATGTAATTCAGCAGAGGAATTTTAACAAGAAGCACCTGCCTGTCTCTTCTAGCTCAGCGCTGGCCTTTATGGCTTTACACACATTGTTAAATTTAATCAAGCACATCAGTTTACATATTGTTTCTAATGATTAAACTCTCTATAGCTGTTTTTTTACATATAGGTGAAGGTACTGAGGTGTATTAAAAATTCCCCCCAAAAATATCAATCAGACAAAACCATGCGGGCTGTGCCCCGAATCAGCAACTTGCGTATTCCCAGTACCGACGTCCGAGAGTTCACGCAGACTCTTGAGGAATATCATAGGCGAGAAATGATGAGATGGTAAAGGCATTTGAGTTAACAGCCAATCTGCGCTTTGTGTCTGTGTGACACCGGTAGAAGCGTTAGCCCAGCAAATGGTCCCCGGGGGCAGCCCAGCTCCACCGCTTGCGCTGCTGGAGGGGACCAGTGCGCAGCGGACTGCGATGGGTTTGCCACGAGGCATTTCGAATTCAGAGGTGAGGGAATATTTTGCATGAACAAACAATGAGCATCCCAAAAATGTGAGGAAGTTAGTGTTGGAGGGAGGAGGGGAAGGAAGCTTGGAAATCCCCGGCACAAAAAAGGAGGTCACGGACAACGCAGCGCGACTGAGGGCGCTGGACTCGCTGCCTGTGCACTCTGCGCATAGCTGGCTCGTGTGGGGTAGGTCCCACCATGTCCCAAACACATCAAACTCACTGACCTCCACGGAGTTCATCTATTCCTACTTTCCTTTGTTCCGTATTTCTGGATGTCCAAAACCCGTGACCAAATTCCTCTTCTTCCATCAAGGCAAAATTTCTTGGTGGATAAAGAGGACAAGTGGTGAAGCCACGAATTCCCACTTCTTTCTCAACTGTCCGGCTCAGCCTCATCTTCACAGGCCCATGGGGACCCTTTCTGGGAGCGCACGTGAAAGAACACAAGAGCACACGCTACTTCAGCTATTGCAGGTCACAGAGCTCTTGTCCATCTGAAAGACATTGTCTTAATTGGCACAGGACAGACGGAGAGAAGACACAGAGAAATCCACTGTCGGAGAAGGAATCTCCGGTGCCGTGGGAGGAAGAAGCAGCTCCATCCCTGGTAGATCTGCCACATGGGGTTGGCGTTTCAGCAGTGTCAACGGAGGGATATTGTGGAGGGACAAATAGGGGAAGACATAATAAGGTGACATAAAAGAATGGCTCGTGCTGCAGAAAGGCTCTGCTTCATTCCTCGCAAATGTGCATGAAACGATGGTCCCAGTCTCCTCTGCACCAAACTCGGGGAGATTGCTTTGAATTTAAACCAATGTAAGGGACTGCAGAATTTTGCCCGTGCGCTTTAGGGGAATTGCTATTGATTTAGGTCAATATAAGCCCAGAGTTGAAGAGAGCGATGGGGAGAGGCGCTGCACTCGAGCACCCCTGGGGAAGGAAAGGTTCACCCTCCTCAGGGCCGTGTGTGCTCAGCATGGCCAAATGAGCTGCGCCTCGACACAGCTCCCGGCTTTTTGGTGCCTGTTTAGATCTTCTGCCCTGGACAAAAGCTGGAAGCTGTTGCTCCCAGAGCTCCCGACACTGACTGAGCCCCCGTGCTCTCAAGCATTTCGCAGTGCAGGAGAAACGGCATTTAACATAGTTTAATTACATTCCACCTCCCGCCTCTCCCGTTTCATGTGGTAAACTGTTAAAAAACAAAATATGTGAGAAAATAATATGTTGTGGGGTTTGGGGAATATTTTTTTTTTTCCCCAGGAAAGCCAATGTGATATTTATGTTTCTGATAACCTTTATAAAAAGTGTGTTCCTGGCTTTGTGCGCGGATGTGAATGTGTACGCAGGTACCTGAGCTGGCGACTGCTAAAGCAAAAGGAAATTTATTTTATATCAATCACTTTGTTAATTTGGGGGGTGAGGCAAGATGAAGGCATATAGCTATTTTAATAAAGACAATATTTTTCAGGAAGAGATTTCTTCCAGCTAGCCTTTTCCTGATGGGATTTTCCAAGCCAGAATTGTTTTCCTCCTTCCCCTTGTGCGCTCACAGCCCTTCAGGTGAGCAACGACCGTCCCAACACCCTCGGTTATTTACACCCGCAGCTACCGCCACCATTGCGGCTGCGTGCGGTGCTGGGAGGACAGCCTGAGAAGCCCCATGTCCCACAAGACGCTTGAAATCTTCCTGGTTTAAGGCCAGATTAAGCTCTTGTGTCTCATTCACCTGCTTAAAACAGTCACTGAAGTATCCTGCTAAACCGAGACTTCAATGAGGAAACGAAGCTGTGAGTCCAGGTTACTTTTTTATTAATAAATTGTGGAGGGCTGCTGAAATATAAGCATGCAAACACAGACGTGTCTCTGCTTCCACCCCTCCCGTTTCCATCCCTCTCCAGCATTTCAGTGCATTTCAGTGGGAACGAGATATGAAAGCCCACGCGCTCAGTTTCCATTTTCGGTAGGTTAGCGTTGCCGTAAGCTCCGTATCAGCTCCCTTTGTACAGGCTTGGGTCTGTCCCTGACATTTCCACACCTCATTCGTTTCCACTTTTGATACTCTTGCCGGGACCTAGTTTCGGGGTCGCAGACCCAGAGTGGGCCCCTGAGGGTTTCAGGGCTGTGTGAGGGCCAGTTGGGGTTGGAGGTGAATTTTAGTAAATCAAATCTTTGTGAGACTCTGATAAATGGTCCCTGGAAGGTGACCCAGGTGGGACCTGGGTTTCTTCTGCCCATCACACATCTCACATCACACCAAGTTTCCCATCCCTCAGGTTGCCCCAAGCCCCCTCGCTAGTCTCATACTTACACAATGGTTGGGAATTAATGGCATGAAAAAAGCAACAGATTCTTTAATTCGATTGCTTGTGTTGCTTTATGCAAATGAAGATAAACACCACCGGGATTTTCTTTCCCTTCGCTGTGCAAAATATGTCATCTCATAATAACTAACGTACTGATTTCCATGTATTTGTCTTCATTAGGTAGTACCCTTCCTGTGGCCGTACAGACAGGCTTTCTTACTTGCTTATACAAATTAAAAGCAAGTGGGTGTATCCTCCAAAAAAAAAAAAAAAAAAAATCTCCCTTAGCCTTGGGTGTTTAGGGAAAACCCGACCCTACAGGTACTGTAAAAAATCTGTCGGGCTGCAAATTGCTGAAGGGGACAGGCGACACTTGCAAGGTGAGCTCGGGTGCAGCCAGGGCTTCTCTCTTTCTCGGTAAAATTGGACTTTAAAAATGATTTTTCCCTCCTCTCGTCGACCGTCCCGGCGGGTCGGGTCCGGCGGCCCCGGTGGGGCGCAGCCTCTAGCGGAGCGAACGGTGGCGGGACCGAACAAATCGGGCTTTTCCCCCTCATTTCTCCGCCGGGCTCTGGTTTTAGCCCCCTGCCCGGCACCAGAGGAGGAGGAATCGCCTCTTTCTTGCACTTTCTTGCAGGCAAATTGATGCCGAAGGCGGCGATGGAGGCTGAGGGATGCGGCGAAATGCAACTGGGCGGCCGCGGGTTGCGGGGTGCTCATTTACCGTACTTTAAGGGGAAAAAGAAAAACAAACAAACAAAAAAAAAAAAGGGGGTGGGGGAGAAAAAAAGAGAAGTGTTTAGCCGTCAGAATAAAGACAAAACGGTGCTTGAAAGCAATTGAAAAGAGCCCCTTTTTCTCCGTCTTTTGGTTGCAACAGAAAATCGCACACGGATCTATAATGCGGATATTTCACAGTCTTCCAGTGGCCATTAACATTCAGCACACGGTTCTCTGCAGCAGGAATGAAATGGGTTTGGGTGTGAATGAACAAAACCCCATTAGAAAACCCTGACTGTATTAAATTTCAGCTGGGAAAATGGAAATATTTCTCACTTGGACACTTACTTCTGTAGATCATAGGAAAAAAAAAAAAATAACCCAACGAAAAGAGCGGTTTAGTTGCTGTTTAGGGAATATTTCATCGCAACGGCACTTCCACAGTGGCGTGAGACCCGTCAATGGCGAGTCTGCTTGCAAACAATAAACCTGTTTCATCTTCTTAAAAATATTTGTAATTGTATGTAAAGCAATTAAGTCATCTAGCAGGGAAAGATAACATTGATTCCCATGGAAAATTAATTATATTTCGCCTTTGCACAGAGTGTGACACTATAATATTTCTCAAAGGCATTTCCCTGGCGGTGCTTCGGAGTAACGAATTTCATTTTAAATTTATTGAGTGTAACTACAATGAGGAATTTTCCTGTTTTGTTTACAAGTCTAAAGTTATATGGCGATGTAGAGCACCACGCACATTAAGAGATCACATCGTCTTAGGTTTGAAAAAATAATTAAAAAAAAAAATAAAGAAAGAGAGATGCAGAGCTCCCTTTTATATTGTATTTTATTTTGGGACTCAGATTAGGAAACAAATGGAGTGAGGGTGTAAAAAAATGTACCTTTGATTCAGCTGAAGGAGAAGCGGGGAAAGACAGAGCAGTCTGGGGTCCCTGTTAATGACATCCCGTCAAAATGCTTGTAAGACCCAAGAATGTTTACAACGTGGGCTCAAGTTCAATGACAAAATCCTTTGAAGGGGAAAGGGGAAGAGAAAAAAAAAAAAAAAAAAAAGGCAGCCCAGACACTTTGTGCAGTGGGCATGAACTTGAACAAAAGAAAGGAGTCAAAGGCTGGGAAGGGGGGGAGGCGTGAAGGAAGGACTCGGAGAGGTGTTCCCACCGCGCCTGTTTCTGCCTTCCCTGGGCTCCTCGGTGGGTCTTTGGTATGTTTTAATGTCATTTAAGGGAAAAAGAAAGGAGGGGAAGGGAAGGGAAGGGAAGGGAAGGGAAGGGAAGGGAAGGGAAGGGAAGGGAAGGGAAGGGAAGGGAAGGGAAGGGAAGGGAAGGGAAGGGAAGGGAAGGGAAGGGAAGGGAAGGGAAGGGAAGGGAAGGGAAGGGAAGGGAAGGGAAGGGAAGGGAAGGGAAGGGAAGGGAAGGGAAGGGAAGGGAAGGGAAGGGAAGGGAAGGGAAGGGAAGGGAAGGGAAGGGAAGGGAAGGGAAGGGAAGGGAAGGGAAGGGAAGGGAAGGGAAGGGAAGGGAAGGGAAGGGAAGGGAAGGGAAGGGAAGGGAAGGGAAGGGAAGGGAAGGGAAGGGAAGGGAAGGGAGAAGGGTTGCCAATGTGGTGTGTGCCCTGGGGACAGGCCAGCCTACAGAGGAAGGTGCCTCTCCAGTGACTGTTTTAAATGCAATTTTCTTACTAAACCCATACCAGAGCCCCACATCCCACCCCGCTGCACACCCAGGACATCCCAGGGTTGGTCTGCCCCACAATTTGAGCTGTTTAGCCCTAGGTTTTGGGCCGTTCTGCCCCAGGATTTCTGAATTTCAAGTTCAACGGCAAAGGGAGGGGGTGGGAGCCTTCACCTGGCCCGGCGCCCCCCGGCAGCGGCTCCTTCCCCGCGTTTTACGAGGATGTCGGGCCTTTCTCGCCCTTTGCTGAGGCTGCCGTGTAAAGGTTTTACAGCTCTTCCCGAGACTCTCCTCCGCCCCTTCCCATCCGCATTTTCCGCCTCGGATTCGGGGCTGGAGCTGAGGACTGGGGGCGGGAGGGGGCACGTCTCCCACTTTCAGCCCAGTTTCCCATTGGGGTTGAAGGGGTTCTTAACTGGGCTGGAGGCGTCTAGGGGTTTCCAGCAGGTCCAGTGCGGGTTTGGGAACATCGGGGAAAGATGGGGGGGGGGGGGGGGGGGGTTGAAAAAGAAACATCTCACTAAAAAGATTAACCTTTAACGCGCCGTAGAGGGGAGCTCCAGAGGAGCATCCCTTTCCAACAGACCGGGTTTATTTTGAAGTCGCGCTCAGATACGGGCCAGATTTCTTTTCTTTTATTGGAATATTTGCTTTTCTTTGGGGGACATCCGAGGGGTTCCCTCCTGTCGGGTTTCTGCTCTCCATCCCCGACGTATGTATATACAGAAATCAGGGCGAGAAGGTTCCTTACTGGTAACACAGGGGGAAAGAAAAGAAGATTTTGAGCTTTGCATCCGTCGGGAAAACCAGACAAACATTCCCAGCCACTTTCTAGCGCGGTAGGAACGGCGGGTCCGGCCGGTGGCACCGGGACTCAGGACCGGGACCCTCCCTCCGGGCCAGAAATGAAGAAAATAAACCCGAATTGGTTCAAAGCCGAGTAATTCAGAGCAGGAGCCGGATGGGGAACAGCAAAGCGTAACCTGTCCCTGCACGGCAGCGCTGCCGCCGGTTCTCCAGCTGTCGGGGCACCCACCACCGCTGCCGGGGGGGGGGAGGGGTGGGGGGTGTCGGAGAAGCGTTATAGGCGAGCACAGGGACCTATAGCCCGAGCTGGGTCCGCACACGCGGAGCCGCGCGGTTCCCTACGCACTTCTGCGCTCCCACTGTCCATATCGCCCCTTTACCTCCTTTTTGTGTTTTGTTTTTTTTTTTTGGGGGGGGGGGGGGGGGGGAACCGGCCGTCGGGCGTCGCGGAGCCTCCCCGCTGCCCCGACGGCTCCCCCCGCGCGGGGCGGGATTTATTGCGTCTGCCCCACCGCCCCCGCTTACGTCACAGCGCGGAACGCTCAGCCCGAACCCCATTGGCTGTCCCCCCTCCCGGAGCTTCTGGCGTCACGCGTGACGTCACGGGCGAGTGACGCCCGCCCAGGCGGGGTGAGGCTGCACCCCGGGGTGCCGCCGGCACCTCCTGCAAAGCGCAGGGGGGGAAATATCTGGGGAAAACGGGGAAAAAGGAGGGGAAAAAACGGGGAGAGAGCGCCTGGCTCTGCTCCGCTCCCCGCCGGGAACCTGCTGGAAGCCAGAGCCGGCCCAAGCCTAAAACGTTGAATAAATACGTTATTAAACAAGAACAAATTCGCTATTTAAAACGTTCATTATTTCGGTCACGCTGCGGTTTACTGCTTCGAATTTGTACAGGAAAGAAAAGGCAGATTTTTGTTTGTGGTTGCGGTGTTTTGGAGTTTATTCACCCTTTGAGAGTTTTTTTTTGGGGGGTTACAGGCAGGTTTAAACGCGACGCTGCTGCGGGGACACACCGACACGCCGCTGCCTTGAAACACCGAGATATTAAACAAAGAAATGGTGTACGTGGAGTTTGCGTTTCCCTGCAGCTGTAAATAACCCGAAAAGAGCAGAGAAAAGCGCGCGTTTGAGTATATTTACTTTCACCCTATTTATTCTGCTGAAAAGGATGACGACGTTTCTTAATATTAACCAAAATCATTTAGTATTATACGGGGATTATCTCAGCGCATGCTACGAAATGTATCGCTATAATTCTGTATAAGTAGGAGAAGGAAAACGCGTGTACAAATACACGTATATTAGCACAAACGAAAGCGCGTATGGAATTATACGAATTGCATTTACCTGTATCAAAATATAGGCATGAACATACATATGTCTATATGTACGTATACAAACACGTGTATATACACCTTTGTCTGAGTATATATTTATATCCACACATCCAGTACTACATCGCATACGTTTGGGTAGCTGGGTATATAGAAATACACGAACACAAATATCGTATATAATAAAAGGTAAAATAATGCGTCCTGCTAAATATGTGCATGTGCATACATGTATGTATATTTTATATATAACCGCGCAAAAAAAACCAAACCGTAGTACGTGCCTTCATAAATGTGTGCCTACGGGTACCTATATGTCATCCGCATATACTGTACATTCGCGCAAACCCGCGCGTTTATGCAAACAATTCACGTGTGTTTCTATACAACACACTCGAACTATATTTATTCTCCCTTAGACGCGCATTTTGATACTTCTGCCTAAATTAAGGAGAGAATTTTTTTTTTTCTGCTATGAGTACGGCTTCTAAAGACCAAATTCCCTGTGACACCCCCGTACCTCCGGACAGCCCCGCTCCGGCCGCACGCAGGCGAGCCGGGAGTTGCGTATTGGGCTTAATTAATGCAATTAGGCCAATTTTTCTCTTTTCTTTCTTTCTTTCTTTTTTTTTTTTTTTTTTTTTTTTTTTCTTTTTAAGCGCTCTGAGGACGCGGTTCAAACCGAAGCGGTGGGAGACGGAGGGAGCACGACGTGGCGGCGGCATTGTAGGGCGAGAGCAAACTGTACAGGGTCCTCTGTGTGCAAAGCAGGCGGGGAAGGGGCATCTTCTGAACTCCCCCCCCCCTTTGCCGGGGGGGGGTGTCTCATCCCCGGGAGCGGCGGGGAGTGCCCTGCGCTGCCCCGGGCAGCACTCTCGCTCCCGCCGCTGACGGTGCCGGATCCCCACCCCCCAACCCCTTCTCCCCGGGGTGGGGGGCAGACGGGGACCCCTTCGGGGCTTGCGGTGGCCGTGTCCTCACGGGGTGCTGCCGCTGCTGCTTTTGATTTTGGCGACGACTTTTTTCTCTTTCACCCGCCTGTTCTGGAACCAGATGGTGATCTGTCGCTCCGTGAGGTTGGTGGCGGCTGAGATCTTCCTCCTCTTGTCGCGGGTGATGAATTTGCTGCTGGCGTACTCCTTCTCCAGCTCCTTCAGCTGTCCTTTGCTGTACGGGACCCTCTTCTTGCGGCCCCGGCGGAAGGAGCAGCCGTCGGGGGGCAACTGCCCGGCGGAGTCTGGGCGTGGGGAGAGACGGGGCTGAGCGGGGCCCAAGGGGGGGGTGTCCCACGCACCCTGCGCCCACCTCTCCTCCCCTTTCCCCTGCAAGCAGCACCCCCTCTCCCTGCCACCCCGGTTATTCCCTCCAGCCTCCCTGACAGCGATGATATTTAAAGATATTTAAATGACCTGTTCTCCCAAATTATATTTAAATATTGTTTTTCTTCCCTGATTTTATCGTTATTTTTTTGGAGGGGGTGAGAAACCCAGGTGCTGGCAAACACCGACCTGGGTGAGACCCGCGGGAATACCCGCGTACTCCTTCCGCGGTTTCAGCGCGGTGGATGCGCGGCCCAGAGGAGGGCCCGGGGGCGAGTTCAATCCCACCGGCGTGGGCGGGGGTGCGTGGGAAGGGTCCCCAGCGTTTCCTGCCCTGCACCGTGGGGGCCATGCGCACCCCTTCTCTCGCCCCTCTAAAGCAGCCCGATTCCGAGGGAGTGGGTCCGAACCCCGATAGTATCACCACCGAATCCCGATAATATCACTATCGAACCCCGATAGTATCACCTCCGAACCCCGACAGTATCACCGTCGAACCTCGATAGTATCACTACCGGACCCCGATAGTATCACCGTCTGCCTCCCTGCTCGGAGGGCGATGAGTTGCAAAGGGCAGTGTTAATCTGAATTACTATTTTGTGAAACCTACCTACTGGCTAATTTGGGGCGAGCTCGCAAGTAAATGTTAATCTGGGCTACTAAATTAATGCTAATTTGGGCTAGTAAATGTTAATTTGGGCTAGCTCAGCTAGTAAATGTTAATTTGGGCTAGCTCGCAAACAAATGCTACTCAAATGCTACTGGACGGCAAAAGCGGTTCCCCAGCAGATTATTTTGAACCTTGGTCCCAATCCGCCCCCCAGGTACGGTGGACCCCCCACGTCCCCCTCCCCTCTCCCAGCCCCAGCGCAGGGACTTTACCTGCAAAGGCGGATTTCAGGAGGAACCCGGCCTGCCCCTGCTCCTTGGGGCAGCACATCTGGCTGCTCCAGCCGCCGCCCAGAGCCCACGGCTGATGGTAACCGTCCACGGGCAGCAGAGTCTCATGCCGGGCTTCCCCCGGACCCCCCAACCCCGGTACCACCGACACGTCCAGGTAACCGGCGACGGGCTGGTAAGGAGCCCCGTAGCCGGGGTAGAAAGCGAACTCGGCGGGGCGGCTCTGGAAGTCCTCGCTGCCCGCGGGGGGGTCCAGGTATTTCTCGGCGGGGAAGGGGCCCTGAGCCGGGCCGGTTTTCAGGGCGCTGCGGGCGACGCGGCAGGAGTAGTAGCCGCTGCCGAAGTATCCGTAGGGCAGCGGAGCGGAGGCGGCGGGACCCGGCGGGGCGGGGGGAGGCGGCGGCGGGGCGGTGGGGCACGGTTTGGGCGGCTCGGCCGGTGCCTCCGGCGGGTAACCGGGGTTCATCCCGGGGGGAGGCGAAGGACCGGCGAGGGTCGGGGGGGGAGGCGGCAGCAGCCCCCTGCCCTGGCCGCCTGCGAAGCCGCCGGCTGCCAGGAGCCCCTCGAGGCCCGGGGGGCCGCGGGGCTCCGGGGGCTGCATGGGGGGCAGAGCGGGGGCCGGGGCATGGGGAGAGCCTGCTCGGCAGCACCCGGGCACTGCCCGAGGGGGGTCCCCGGATCTTTTTAAAAGGCTGCGAGCTGCCGAGAGCTGCCTTTCCCCGCCGGGCTGCCCTGACGCAACGGTCGGGGGCTGCCTCATTGGCTGCCGCTCGGGGGGAAAAGGCCGGAGAAGGAGGAAAAAAACCAAAAAACCCAACCCCCCACAAAAAGAGAGAAAAAAAAAAAAAAAACCTCCAGCCCCAATAAACCCTGGCTGCAGAAATTGCGAAAATACTTTTATTGCAATGGGAGGAGGAGGGGGACCCCCCCGCACGTGACAGGCGGGTACACGGGAGGCGCCTCTTGCGCTGCATCTTGAAAAAAAAAAAAAAAAAAAAAAGAAAAAAAGAGACAAAAAGGGGGCAGAGGTGGGGGAGGAGTGGGGGGGGCGAGGGGAAGTGGGGGAAGGGGAATGAGGATCACGAAAGGCGCGGAGGAGCAGTTCCCGGTGGAAAAATCCGGGCTTAGATTAAAACCACCGTTTTTTTTTTTTTTTTTTTCGGTGTAGCCCCTTCTTCCCACGCAGGTCCGGGGGCTTCTGCCCTGGGAAAAACCCAGCCCAGCCCGAGGAGAACAGGGCCCCCCCCACTCGGCCCAAGGGGGTGACAGCAGGCGGCCGTGGGGGACCGGTGGACCCCCGGAGACGGGGCCTCCCCTGCGCCCGCCCCGGCCTCGCTCTCTGCCCCTTCTCGGGGGGGGGTTATCCCACGCACATCGTATCCACGCACACCCCCACTTTCAGCTGCAAAAGGCCGAAGCCTGTATCCTTGGGAAGAGGGACAGGGCACGGCCTTAAAAGCAAGGAAAGAGGGGAAAGGGGGTCCCAGTCACCCCGAAAAAATAACTGCAAGGGGGGGGGGGGGCAGACTGCTTGCACGCAGGTATTGCCACGAGTGGGTGTGGGCCTGGGCCGGGTCTGCAGGTCAGTGTGGACCACGGCTAAGAAGCATCCCAAAGAGAAAAAGGTTGGAAAAGGGGAGTGGGAAAATAATACGGAGAGCCCCTTTGGGGTCCAGGAGCACCGGGCAGGTGGAGAGACAGACAGACGGGGGAAAGACAGACGGACGTAGCCATGAGGGATTACATCGGCCCGGAAAAGTTTGGGGTAAATACACTGAGGCCTGTGCATATGGGCGTGCTAATAAATGATTCAGGTACGGGCGTTTTTAATCGTTTGTACACACGGTGTAAACGCACACAGCCGCGTTATTCTCTTCTTTTTCTCTCTGGTTTTCCCCCAAAGGCCTTGTCTGGGGAAAAGCTTTGCCGGAATTCCCCCAAAGGCAGCTTGAGCTCATGCCTTGTTTGCTTCGTGCAAAGAAATCGAGAGATTTCTGCTTTCTGACCATCAAAACGCAATAAAAATTCTCCTTCCGCCACGTCTTTGGGCCACCAAAGCAATGACCCATCGGCCCAGAATTGCCGCGACGGAGGAGGACACGTAGGGACAGAAATCACGACAGAAAATAGGACTTAAAAGCTTGCCCAGGCAGGGAAAAGCCCCGTTTCGCTGTGGGGGGCGGTTCCCTCCCCCCAAAAAACACGGCTCCTTCCATCTGCCCGCATCTGCAGGGGCTTTGCCCCGGGCTGTCTCGGCGAGAACCCCCCCGCCTCGCTTCCTTTCTCCCGGGAAAATAAATAAACCACATCGCGAAGCTGCATCTTCGCTCCTCCGTCCTTCTCGTCCGCTAAAAATCCCGCAGTCTCGCTGAAACCGATGATTTTCTTATTCTGGAGAAAAATAAAACAAAATAAAACTACCAAAATTAAAATACCCCTGTGTTTTTAGCCTTCACCTTTCCAATTTCAAAGCTTCTTTCTTCCCTTTCCGTAGTTTAACGACTGCGCTCCTTCTTTGATGCCCTTTTTATTCTCCCCCGCTCCTGCCCTCTCCCCGTTTGCTTTGAACCAGCCCCATAACCCGGGCGCTGGGGCGACGGGGCGGCCGAGTGTTTGCCGAGGGGGCCGCAGCTCCCCCGCGTCTCACCCCGCTTCCTTCTCGGAAAGGTCGGGCTTAATCCGGAGGTCAAGGCCAAGTTGAAAGTTAAGAGCCTGTTGACTTCGGGGCTTCGCCGTGGCGGCGGCCGTCGGGGCTGCCCCGGCCCCGCCGCCCCACGGAGCCCCCACGGCGGCGGGGAAAGCTCGGTCCCCGCCGTGGCTTTGCGGGGAGAAGCTCCCGAGATGTCCCGGGTTGAGGCTGGAGGGGGATCCGCGGACAGAGCGACTGGCTGCAGACTCTCCCGGTAGTTTGTGTCACTTTATTTCCTTTTATTTATTTCATTTTATTTATTTTTTTTTTAAATCCAAGCGGGAGGGAAAAACAAAAATAAAAATAAGGAGGAGCGGGATCCACCGGCAGCGACTTCGATAAACGAGGGGACAGAACCTCCGATTTATGGAAATATGATTTTATTCCACCTCTCAAGGACCCCTCGGGCGGGCCGGGGCGTGGGGGGCGGCAGCCGCAGCCCCCCCTCCGCCTCCCGCGGAGGCTGCGCCGGCGGGAGCAGCGTCGAGGAGGAATTGACCTTTTTCACCCACCCCCCCCAAAAAAATGCGCTTCGCCTAATTTATTTAGAGGTATTACCGGTTTCCGAAATTGCAGCGTACCTCGTGCTTTTCAGACCTCGCTCCCCTTCAGTTCATCTTCTTGATAACACGCTCGGAAATCTTCGAGCAGCCTTTGCCGTGGAAATAGTTTAAAATGCGGCTTCCAAACTGATATGAAGATTTCCGTTCTTTGACAATTTTACGGAGTAAATTTCAGTGTAATATTTAACGTCACAATAAAGCAAGAAGAACTGGGTTATTTTACACGGAAAAACAAAACAAAACAAAACAAAACAGAACAAAACCAAACCCGGATTTCTTTTACTAGTTCTTTTCTGTGATCCGGCTTAAAATTATCAAATGCGCTTATTAGTGTGCAACTATTCTTTTAATATATTCTCCATAGGATCCATTTAATATTTATACCATCTGGAATCCGAAAAGGCTGGGGAATAACTTTTTAACAGTCTGTGATTTATTTTTTTTAAAACAATTGAATTTGAGGCCGTCGTTACAAAATACAAAGAAAAAAACCCTCAAAACCAACCTAAACGCCAAAGCAGTTTGAAGGGGGGGGGGGGGGGAGGGGAAATGGAACTACTTAAAGACTTAACGTTTGGAAATAATCAATTGTTGGAAAATTGAATTCTGGGTCTGGAAGGGAGCCCAGCTCTTTGGTTTCTGATTTTGGCAATATTTCTGGGAAGAAAAAAATCAAATAAAGGCAAACATTTTGATCTTTTATTTCTTTTCTTTCTCCCTTCACCGCCGGCCCCTCCTTTCCCACCCCACAGGCATCCCCGGAAGCCCGGGGGATGTAGGTGCGAATATTTCTCTCCCTGATGCCTGGAGGGCCAGAATCGATACTTTATAGCGCATTTCTCGTGGATCCTTTGAACAAATCAGCTGGCATGGGAACAGAGAGCCTGGCCTGACTTCGCTCTTTTTATCCCCTTTCCGCACTGAAGCCCCCGGCGCCGCAATCACTGCAGCGCACTTCTGACACCCACCCCTCCCCTTTTTGGGGTGAAATGTGGGATGATTTCAAACTCGGGGTGTTTTGTTTAACCCGGTTCTCCCCATCCCTGCACCTCCCAGGTTTCCTCCCCCCTCCCTGGGCTTGACTGGAGGCTCCTTCCTTGACTTTTACCTTCTTTATGATAACCCGGGAGGGCCGAGCTCCACCTCAGCCCGCTGGTGTGTTGCTCCCAGGCTGCCCAACCTGAAACCTCCAGTTTGGGTCTCTCCCTCCTGTTTGCCAAAACAGAAAATGAAATACCATGGTGGCTCACCGAAGGCCACAGCTGCCAATGCCCCCCCCCCCAAGCCCCAAATGCTCCCTCCAAAAATGCCCCTCTATGAACCCCCTTCCCACCTCCTGCATCCTCCCCTCCAGCCATGGCCTCCCCCAGCCCGAGCCCCTCGGCCAGGGAGGCTGAAACCTCAAAGGGGACCAACCCTGACCCTTCTCCTGCCTCCGGGAGGGGACGAAGCATGGTGGGGGGCCGCGATGGCTTTACCCACAGAGCAGAAGCCTGGAGGGGATGTGGCCTGGGTGCAGCTTATGGAGCAAATGCTCCCGCCCAGAGCATACATAATACTAATGTATTATACAATACATTTGTGTTTTGTCTCTCCATCCACTGCAGATAGAGACGTTTGCGCATCCTCGACCTGGAAACAGCCACAGAAATGCAGCTGGGGTGTCCCTGCTTACGTTGGCTCTGGGTGCAATCCAGCTCTTCAAATGCCCTTTCTTTAAATATGGCGAAATGTGCATCTCTGCACACCCCTATACGTGTGTATATGCGCATGGTGCACTGTGGCTGTGCATCCCGTCCATCCCGCCCTGTGCTGGAGCAGCCCTTTCGCCTGAGAACATTTCCCTGTGGGCGCCGAGCACGGCAGCGTGTCCCCGTCACTGCACGCACCAGGGACTAACCCTGTGTTCCCCAAGTTCCTGCTCAGCTAAAGCAATTTATTTCAGCTGTTGTGGGAGAAAAGGGGAGTTGCTTTGTGCTCAGCTTTTTAAGCCCTGCTTCCGATGTTTAATCCGGCAGGAGCTGACGGGATCCTTTGCGCTTCCCCGCTGCTCCCTCCACTGCTGCTGGGAGCCTGTGGCCGGCTGTGGGTCGCACAGGCAGCCTGGGAGGGGGCATAGCTTGACCACACGCATGGAGGAGCTGGAGGTGAGCCACGTTTTTTGTGGAATCGGGAAGATTTTGAAGCCTGTTCTCAAAAATGTGAATTGCAGGAGGCGAATCTGTTGGTATCCAGCCAGGATAGGAGCAGCTTTCCAGTACCAGGCAAGTTGCTGCTGGGTACCAGGGGGATGGGGCAGCCTGGAGGTGGGAACCAGAGGAATCCCCTTCCCTCGTAGCATAAACCTATAGGCAAGCCTATAAGCTGCACCTCTGCTCCAGCACGGCTCCGCTGCACTCAGTGGGTTATTGCTCTCCTTTCGGGTCTCTCTGGTAGCTCAGAGATTTCTCCGTAGGGCAGAAATTCAAATGTGAGCCCTTTGCCTTTTGGACGGAGCCACCGATACGGCGATCTCCACCGAGGTCCAGGCCCTAAGTCACGCACTTGGTGTGATCCAGGCCCCGCGCTCAGGGGAGTCTCGCTAAGATCATAAATCACAGCAAGATAAGCGATGGCTGCTCCTCATCCTCAGGCCAGCAGGACAGTGACTGAGGTGGGATGCTGCGATGGGAATTATGCCTCCCATGGCAAAACCTCCCCAGGCCTTTGGGGCTAAGATCTTCAGAGCAGGTAAAATATTGGGGAGCTGAACCACCTCAGGGCAGTCACACTCTGGAAATACTCCACGGAGGTGTCCGGGATGCAGTATTGCTGCTTTTCTGGCTGAACCTTGTGTGTTTCTCACCTGTACTGCAGGGAGAGATCCGTGTATACCCAAAAAGTGGCCAAGTGCTTCATTCAGGCTTCTTCTGCCTTCCTGAGCCTGGTGGTGGGTCAATAATGCCTCAAAGGGGGTTACTGACAGGCACAGGGCTGGGCTCAGCGTTGCCCAGGCAGAGCAGAGACCATGGCAAGTGTGTTGGGAGACACTGTGATTAATAGGTCGTCAAGAGATTATTACTACAGCCTCTGGGAGATGGTCTGTGCACTGCCCTCAACCACTGCCATTGCCATTGCCACTGCCAGGCCAGGTCTGGGGGGGTGTCTCTCCTGCCACCGCACTGCGGTGTGGGGTGATTCCCAGTGAGGACAGATGGATGCGGGCACTGAGCATCACGCCTGGACCGGCTGAGAGCTCCACTGCACCCTGGGCTGCAGCATTGCGGGGCAGAGGGAGAGACATCCCAATCCTGGTGGGTTTTAATGCATTTTTACACGATTCTACTTATTCTGTCATTCAAGGCTTGAGAGCAGGGTCTCCTCCCTGTCCCCTCCTCTGCCTTTGAATCCAGTTTGAGGTCCCAGTGTGAGCTGGGAAGAGCGATAAGGAAGGACTGAGAGCACAACACGAGATGTGCATCGCTGGAAACACTCTGAGGCCAAACTGGGTCCGCAGAGCTCCTCTTCCCTGATGCTGCCCTGGTTTCCTTCACGTCCTCCACTCACCCCGCCGGGGCGGTGTAAAGCCCCGGGGTAAATCAGGCAGGGCGGGCAGCAAAGCCCCCCCGGATCATCCCCGGCCTCCACTTCCCACCGCCTGCACCCTGTACCTCGCTCCTCTCTGCCTGAGCCCATGGCGGGGGGAAGGGGGGGGCGGAGAGTGCAAGGGGGAACTCGGCGGCTGCCCCCGGCTCTGCCCCCCCCTTCCCCGGGTGGCCCTGAGCTCCGGGCCCGCCCCGGCTCTGCCCGCTGTGTCCCGCCGGGCGTGGGCGGGTGCCCGGGGGGGCAGTGGGGAGGGGGGTTTCAAAGGTCGCTCTTACTCCCCCCTCCCCCTCACCCCCCCCCCAGTCCTCCTCTCCCTTCCTTATTGCAGGGGCGGCGGCCGGGGCCGCCCGGTGCGGCGAGGAGGAGGAGGGTGGGGAAGAAAGCAGGGGGAGGCAAGGAGGGAAGGGGGCGGCCGGGGGGAGACACGCAGCCGCCTCCCGCCTTCCTCCCCGGGCTCCAGCCGGGGCTCGGGGGGCTCCGGGGGGCTCCGGGGTGCGGAGACCTAAACAGTCTTAAATGAAGCAGATGTCAAAATCCAGGTATTTCCCGGGATTTTCAGCGCTGGTTTCACACATTCTCCGCGACGCGCTCCCGGCTGTTAGGACTAGTTGATGCCGAATTGATTTGGTTGGGGGAATAAATGTGTTGCTGCGAATCAATTAAACGCCCAAACGTTACTTGCCAGAACGGTGGAAAAAATAATGCCAAATATTAGTCGATGGGCGAGTGAATCGTGTGTTTACAAGTGCCAGACTGCATTAATCCCACGCGTGAATACAGTGGTGGGAATGTCGGTTTACAAGAAGAACAAGGTCGGATGTTTTATATTCTGCTTTGCAGAAACATAATTCCATCCTTTTCCAAAGGGCAAAACACAGGGAGACCACATTACCCGAGTCCGACGTTTGCAATCGCTTTTCCTCCCATTTTTTCCCACCCTCGGAGGGGAGACTGGGGCTCCTCTCCCCGGGTTTTGGGGCTGAGCGGGGGTTTCTCAGGCAGTTCAGGCCGTCCGCACTCTGAGACACTTCCAAACCCCGCAGGTTTCAGCACACATGCGGGGACCAGGACCAGGAGCTCGGGTCGGGATGGTAAAAGAAATTATTGTCGGTGCAGAAATAACTGCTTTAGGGCTGAAGAAATCACGTCCGGAAAGTTTACCGCAGTTGCAGTTAAAGAAAAATGTAGTTGTCCCTGTCTACACAAGTAAATACATCTAAATAAAATAAATCCAGCCACTGAACCAGAGTCGATCGAGGCACAGGAATTCACATCTCCATTGCCTCCGAACAGGATAAAGGTTTTAATATTCACTGCTCCTAATGTCCTCCTGATAAATAAGGACCGTGGCAGAGCAGCAAAGACGTTGTACGGCTGAGACCTCACGTCAACAAGAGCTTCAATGCCCCGAGCCTTTTCACTCGTTTTCCCTAAAAAGCAAGGAAATTCCTTGTATTTTTCCTTCTCCGCTGCAGTGCAGAATAAACACCTCAGGCGAGTTGTGTCGCAAACCAGCCGAACTGTCACCGTGGCCAAATCTCCATAGATCTTGGGGTTTTTTTGTTGGGTTTTTTTTTTTTTTTTTTGACCGAATACCTTTTTTGACCCGGTACCGGATCGACTCACACCAGCCCAGAGACCCCCGAGCCCGTTCCCCCACCGGATTCCTCGCCCTGCACTTGCTGCTTTTCCCGGTGCTTGGGACAGGGAGCGAAACACGGAGCTACCCACGGGGGGAAACACACCGCCTTCCGCTCCGGGCCATGGAAATATTATAATAAAGACCCTCCAGCTATAATCAAGACCCAATATCCCTTGGAGAGCTTCCCTGAGAGGTTTAAGTAACCGAAAGGCATTTATTAATATATTAAATGAATAAATATTAACATCAACCATTAAGTTAGTCTTTTTAATACTGATACAGTAATAGCTATATTGACAAATATTATACTATTAATGCATTAGATGTATTATAATAATAATCCTTAACAAAACATCATCCCGACGATCTTTTTATTTAATACCCGTGCCCGCATATGAGCCCATACAAAGGAACACACAGAAAAACGCCGGCAGGGCAGCGCAGCGTTGCGAGCTCTGAAAGCACCGTGGCACTACAGTCACAAATACACATTTTTCTCTGTTGCAGTTAACACAGCGGGTAGGAAAAGTTTCTTTGCATTCCTTCCCTTGCGCCAAAACGCAAAAAAAAACCCTAACCCAAACAACCACCCAACAAAAAATCTCACCCCAAAGCCCCAATAACAAAGTACTGAGATAACACTGCAAAAGAGTGAAATAATTATAAAATCCGTTAAGATTCTTTTTTTTTTTTTTTTTCCCCACTTCGTCCCTGTGTTGCCCGAATTACCCTAATTCCCGAAGGGAGAGGAGGTTTTTCCCTTCCTCCCTCTCTGTAATATTTGAGTGTTACCTGTTGTTCTTTTTTAGCTGTCCTGGGAAAACGGTTGTGTTTCCCCCCTCCCCCCCCCCCCGTTTTGGTGCCCCCGACTTTGAGGCTCCCCCAGGCGCCTGGCTGGGTTTGGGGGGGTGCACTGCCTCCCCCCAGCCCTCCCCCGGGAGGGAAAGGTGTGCTCGGAGGCAAGGAAGCTGACGGCAGCAGGGACCGATCCTCCGGTGCCCGCTAATTGCGCCCTCCTCCCTCGTGGGCTGACAAAGGGATCGAGTTCCCATCCCGGAAAGTAACTGCTTTGTTTTACATTAATTATCCGGATTATTAAAAATGAACCAAAACTGAAGGTGCCCTCAAGGTGCCCAAAAAGGTGCCAGTGTAGCCGTTAATTTAAGGAGGGGTTTGTTTGTGAACGACTCAGCTGGGACCAGCTCCACGGCTGAATTGTGTTTTATTTCGGTTTCATTTTCTTCTCTTTTTTTCTTCTTCCCGGCAAATTTATGCTGTGGGGTCCGGGCGTGAACAGGGGACGGACCCTTGAGTCTGGTTGGCAAAACTCGAAACTTTCCCTGTTGAATCATTCATGTCCCCATGAAACGTTAATGGAAGTAGAATAATGCATCTTTCAGCAACATTTCCCCATCCGATTTGTACCTTTTCACGTCTTAATTTCCAGGCGATCTCTATGGCTTCTTGTCCTCCATTAGGAAGAATCAATTTTCTTTTTTAATTATCAAACAATCAAGATGCAAAAAAAAAGAAACAGATTACAGCACTATCATAAATAAAAAATAAAATACACGTGCGTGCTGTTAGGAAAGCTATATGCAAACTAGACTTTTTTTTCTACCATTTATTTCTGTCTGCACTAAGTTATTTTCCCTTGTTCCCACTGACTGGCACATTTCTCTTACCCAGAGACACTTCTCTGTGTCTTCGTGCCACGTGTTTATGCGCTGTTTGGAGCTGGCTACTGATCACGATTTCCACTCAAAAATTCCCCATTTTCAAAATTCTGATATTTTTTTAGCTTGCATGGTGTTCTTAAAAGTCTGGATATTGAAACACCCAGCGCCAGCATTTCCATGGGAGCTGTAGGCGCGATATACGCAGCTCCAAGCATGCAGCCGTATACCTCCCTGCAGGGATATCTCACAGCCTCCCCAGGGAACCTGTCTCGAGCATTTTGGTGGTCTCAGACTATGTTCTTCCTTCGCTATTACGTCCAATCCTTGCTGCTGATCAACACACTTGGGAAATAACTCTGATTTCCAAAGTATAACATAGGGAAAAAATGAGTCACAATGGCAGAGTTTTTCAGTGCCACCCTAGAAAGTCCTTCAAAAACCACTTTCAGCCATTCCCTTTGACAAATGTCCTTCCAACACCATCCAGACCAGTTTCCTTACAGCAAAAGAATTGGACCACTTGCGTACAGTTGCACACTCGCACAGCAGGAGACTGGAACTGGCTTGTCATTCTCTTCCCACCGCCAAGATAATATAGACTTTTTAATACCTGTGCCCACACCATTTTATATTCTGCAGAAGGAGAGGCAGATCTGGGTTCTCCCTCCTTGCGTAGTGTGTACACCACATCAGAGCACTTCCAAAGCACCCGCCCGACAGATGGTTCCCAATTCATGTTGCCTTTCCACTGTCATTATGTACAACTTCTCCTGCTGACTAGTCACGTACCGCAAGACATCAGGGAGTGCTGGATCACTTTATGAATGCCAGGACCAATAAATGCTGCTTGCTGGTCCTCGGCGGTTGTGAGCAATGTTACCACCCGTGTGACTTGATGTAATCGTGTATTTCTGCACCCAGGCTCCAACTGTAAAAGCAGGGTGTGTGACATCGCCATCCGTGGGTTCATATTTTCCATTCATTACCGAACACGTGTCGGAAACACTATTGGTTGTTGCTTAAGGAAAGAGATTAAGAAGTAAATATTGTTTCCTCGTGGCTGGCTTATTGTAATCGCCTCTTCTCTTGAGCTTTTTTACTTTTTTATTTTACTTTACTTTACTTTTTTACTGCTTGTAGAGAAGACATTTTTCTCAGACCCTCGCGGCTGGTATCCTTACTAAAGGTAGAGGGATTTTATCTCAGATATTCTAAAAAGTCTGTATTGGCTCCCCCGATCCCTACACTACTTCGGTATAATGGCCCAGGGATTTCAGCCACAATTCCTCTTCTGGCTCTGCTGCGGGGAAGGAAACCTAGAACAGTTTCAGCAGAAAGGAGTCAGAGCACTCCGCAAGCTACATCCCTCCCTGTCTCTGCTAGAATATAAATCTTCAGATATATGTTGTAGTGAAAGAAGCCATCCCATATGCACTGGAACTAATTAAATCCCAATCAGATGTTCCCAACGGAGGGGATGTGCCTTGGGAGCAGCACAACTCCTCCTCGCACACAAGCAGAGACTTGCACCTTCCTACACCGGCTGGTAGCTGGAATTACAGGCCCCTGAAAGCTGCTGAGCAAATGTTTTGGCTCCTGACCTGCGTTAAGCCTCTGTTGTTCTGTTTTTGCTCCTTTTGTTATGTGCACTAAAGCTGGGGCTGGTACGGTGGGTATGTCTTCTGCTGCGGCACTCACATTTCCCTTTGTTACATGGGTGTATCCTGAGATCCCTGCCCCGATCCTGCAGCAGGTTCTCCGCATGGCTTGTGCTGGACTGCAACGGCTTACGGTTACGATGGGACTGTATTAAAACTGAATTAACTGATGGTCATTTATAGGACGGAGGAGGACTGACCCTCAGCAGCTTAGCCTTGGCAGACCGGTTGTCTAACAAGGGGTTCTCTGAACTCAACCCAAAAGGACCAAAATGCCCCCGATGTACCGTTTTTGGGGAAGCAGGAAAAATGGAAGCTGGGGCTTGTTGTGCCACGAGCTCTTGAAATGAAACTGTCAGAGGACAAATATTATCTACACCATCTGAAAAGCAATCTGAATGGAAGCTGATGCAATTTTCACATGCAGATAAACCCTTTAATCTCATTTTGCATAATTGTATTGTTGCAAAGGGATTATGCAGTATTGAAACTACAGATATCCTCCAGCCTACATCATTTCTCAGAGCCTTTAGTTGACAGTATTGCTGTATATAATAATTATAGCTCATGATCATCTTACTTTGCCCAGCTGTTATTGATATAACTCATCAGCCAGACGTTGTTCTAAAAACATACTCCTAATAAATGCCACCGAAACCTGCGTGCATACAAAATGTGATGGAGTGAAAAAATAATAAACCCGCTACAGTGAATGATCAGAACAAAGCAATAGTCACATATAGTGGGACCTGAAAGCCTTCGAGGCAGAGACATTTACTGGAATTGCTTCCAAAATACACAATTCAAAGTGGGCAGAACAAAGGAGGTTTGGTTTATCTCAGCAAGGAGCCAATTTATACCAGAGAAATCAAGGAGATGGTGTTTGATATTTGTACACAATGGCATATCCGAGCAGGTATTAGCTGTTTGCACCTCCTCAGCTCCTGAGCTCAAGCAGGACCAAAGGAGGGGTGAGAATGTCCCTGTGCTTTATTATAGATGAAGCTGCCAGCCTGTTCCTGTGGGGACCTGCCGCACAGAAATAACCCCTTTTCCTAGCTTTCCCGTAACTCCTCTTTGCCAGCTTCCGTTTCACAGGAGTTAAAATGAAAAAAATGGCACCAGCTCCCTTCTTCTGCCAATTTGGGAAGCACGGAAAAGTCAGCACCGTCCTGCCTCCCCCTGGGATGAGCAGCAGGGAAGTGGCACACGTACAAGCGCAGATACTGTAAAACGTTTCTGCCCAGCCAAATGATGTGAAGACAAGTGAACCTGTACTTGCCCTTAGCTGAAGGGCAGTGTCAAAACTTCATTTTCTTTTTGATTAACCCTCAGATTAAGTAATTTAAAGGGAAGGAAAGTGATTCTGCTGAGTGACACTAATTTCAGTCTGATTCATTTTACAGTGTTGTAAAAACAATTATGTGCCTGGCACCCTCCAGAACATTGAACACTGTTCAATAACCATCAGATCTACTGAGATGAAACTGATACAGCTTGTTAGAGCATAAACTTATTGAAAATGTGCTTTTCAGCCAGACCAAGCGGATAGTGGCTTTTTTTTTTTTTTTTTTTTTTGTAATATAAGCTTGGCTGGTTTTCCTCAACTTAAATAAAAAGGTGCAGTTGCTATCGTCTCTTTTGATTGGATTTTTAAAGGAGACTAACCCTCACTTGGGCACTTAATTGGATTAATCTGATTTTTCAGAAGTATTAATAATCTGTGGGAATATGCGTTAGGGGCTTTCAAAGGACTAAACTTTTGTAAAAGCCTGGGACAAATTCTTAAGTATTTAGCAACTATGTAGAAGCCAGAAATGACCATCTTCCATTTAAGCTGTTAAATAAAAAGTACATTCCCAGTGCACTTGTTCCCAAGGAAATGCCATCCTGTCCTAACTCACTGGTCAGGGACACACATGGCAGACTGAAGAACTTTCGTAAATCCAGTTCTTCTGAAGTTAGCTGCTTTGATTTAGTGTTTTACTGACTACACTTACACATCTGTCCATTTTAAATACTTAAACTGGTATCACTGTTAAAACAAAACAAAACAAAAAAAGAGGAAATAATTAGTTCTGTATCCTTTTTCTTTTTCTACAGTGACACAGGACAATGAAGAAACTTCCTTTTCCAGACACAGAACCTCTTTTATTAAGATTAGGCTATTGAAATAGGTGGCTTAGAAAAACAATATCCCAATGAAATTCACTTTTCCAGAATTAAAAGGTAAGAGGTGATTGATGGTCTGAACATATCCAACAGCACCATGAAGGTTCACTATCAGCTCTGCCATGGTCAGAACAAGGCTGTAGACGTGAATGTTACAGAATCTCACTCTTTGTCCAGGCGTCAGGAAAAGCTAAAGCCCCTACGGGGTGTCTTTGCTGTCAGATCCAAGCCTGTGCCATAAACAGCTGGAGCCGGAATCAAAACCAGGCTGAAGCTGTCAATGTGATCTACTCCACTTTGGAGAGACTTTTGGTTCTGCTCCTCATTCTGTGGGTCACAGAGAAAGTCCCAGAGAGGTCCAGTGACACAGATGATCATCTCTGCCAACTAGCGACACGTTCGGTGCCTCAGTTTCCCCATCCACAATACTGTTGTCATAACCATATTTTCTCAATCCACTTGTGATACTTTGTACAGACAGTGTTTCTTGGGTGCCGTGCTTCATTTCTTCATGTACATTTGGTTCCAGAACTGAATGATGGAGGATAGAAGAAAAAGGTACTAATTGTCTTGATTGCTGCTCCTCAACCTTTAGGTACTACAATGAATGAGTGGTTCTTCCTCCTCCTTTGTACTCAAATATTCTTCCAGGACTTAGGTCTCTGAAAAAACATCAAAATTCCTCCCTCCACCTGCAGGCAGATCTCCTTTCAAGTCCGAAATCCCTCTAATTTCCACTGTGTGGGTACTCACAGGACAGTGAATCACCGTGCTGAGAATTTGGCTACTAGAACAGGAGCAAGGAGGCAATTCGTGACCACTGCCCAGGCTCGCAGAATCCTTCTCACAGTGACCTGTTTAATTACGTGTCAAATATGTATTATTGGAATTATCTTCCTTAACACAGACACATCTGTCTCACAAGGCTAAACAGCTTGTATCAGGAGCTGATTCTAAATCAGATTGATGGTATGGACTAAATTCATTCTTGGTGCAACATCGCTAGGGTCAGCGAAACGGAGAGCATCAGCTCAGTCTACATTACAAAATTGGCTACTGTTAAAAAATGAGCTAAAAAAAAGCGAGAATGAGGCACTGGTTACCTTTTAGTTTTGTTTCATGTTGCTGCTCTGCTGGGGCAGAGGTTTTCATCCCTTGCTCAGTCAGCTGCTCCTTCCCCACCTTCCCTCACTGACCCCACTTTGAGATAGAGCAACTGAACAGTGAACAATTGAATGGGAAAACATTTCAACAGCGCCTGTAGCTACCTCTGCAGCAGATCTGGAAAGTGCTTTTGTTAAAAATCACAACAAAACAACACTTTCCCCCCTCCCAAGCATTTTCCGAACATGGTTCCGCAGGTGAAGTTGAAAGTATTGACTGCTGAACACCAAACTGGCACAATTAACAGCAGTAGGTGCTGGACACAGGGATGAAGCTCAGGCAGAATGAGGCACTGGGTGAAATTTGTTCTGGTGCTAATAGAGGAAACAAGAAGCAATAGCCTCAAATCCTTTTTTTGTCAAGGTAGATGTTGTGAGTGCTTTGGATGGGGACAGTGCCTCCTTATCTGCAGTTTTCTTAATATGTAGTAAATACACGTACATTTTCCGAAACTGAGCTTGAAAAAGAAATTACCTTAACCAATGAAGCAATTTGTCAGACGGATGAGGTCTTTTTGCCTCTAATGAGATGAAGACTAGGCCAAGGAAGGGCATACCCGTGAGTAGTTGAGTGCTCTCTTAACAGGGTTAAGTGCAAAATGAATGGCTCTCGATGGAGCAATATAAACAACCAGCCCTGCCAAAGCCCCAGACTTACAAGATCACAGTTGGTGTTCCTCATTTTGGCCTCTTCCGCCCTTTACTCTTTGTGAGCCTGAGAAGTGAGACTCCGCTATACCACATTAACGGATTTATTTTTATACTCTTTACAGTCTTATGAAGAGTCATAGGTGTACAGGTTTGGTTTAAACATATCTGGCCTTGTGAATAGAATATTTTTGAGATGTGGTGCAAGCACTCGGTGGTTCAGCTAAAGTTAGTACAGAGAACCTGTTTTCCTCACCAGCTGTATTCCGCTCAGATCAGACACCACACTGGCATTCTTAGCAAAGGATTTTCATTGAGCAAAACAAGACCTGGCAGCAACCAGACACCATCATAGCAAGCATATATACATCAAGTTCCAGTACAATGGTTTCACGTCAGCACACCCACAAACTCCTGAGGTTTCTTTCTTAAAGGTAAATTTCACTGGTCATCTATTGATGGATGTTATGTGCTAGCAAAGCCGTAAAATTGGAAGCAATTGCCAAAGACTATATTTAAAAAAAGAAACAACAAAACGGTTCTGTCAGTTCCTAATGAACAATGCTGTCTACAGAAGAGAGGATCCCTCTGATTTGGGGAGACAAAAATTTGGGGAGTAGAGGTTTGTTCAAGCCCCATAAGGAAGGCAATACAATAATTAACATATTAATGGTATGTCCACTGGAACTTTAACCAACCTAGCTCAGATTCTGGAAGCGGTATAGCTAAGGCAGAGCTGCACGTACATTGTCAATTCTCAGTGAAGTAAATTAAAGATAGCCCAGACATTGCCTCAACAAGGGAGTTCCCAAATTAGCTTGCTACAAACCTGCCTGCAGGAAAATGCCTCATCATTTTGGTGGTACTCGCTTATCACCACCTATGTGCCATTGCTGATAAAGGCATCACAGTTCGAGACCAGCTACTCCACACTACCACTGTAAGACCGCAGAACAGACACATGGTTTGGAAGCAGACTGGTATCATACCATGAAAGCAAGCACACCCTTCCCCACCAGCTCGTGACACTCTTCCCACAGATTCTGCTAAACCTGCGCTTGGGACTACGGAACAACTTGCAGAACAGACCCTGAAAATCCTCTGCCTGGGAGTGTATTTGTCCTGTATTGTCTCCAGTAACAACACAATGGTCAAAGTGAAGGCAGCAGAAGGCAGCAGAAGGTAACATCTTCCTTGTCAAGGTTTTGCCATCTAAATATAACTTCTATCAAGTCAATACATCATTTTGGAGGCAGTTATTACACGCTGAATATTGCTGATTAATCATCTAGCACACAAAGCAAACTGGTTCCCCTTGTAGCAGTGTTCAATCCTTCATTCCTAAATCACTTTAAAATTAAAATTAGGAGTCTTTTGCTCTTTTGATGCTTTGCCTTAACATCTACAAATACTATACTGAGGATACAATGCTGAGTCAGAGAAAGAAAAATCACCTGCCGAGTAACAAGCATCTCTCCTTACTACAGTGTGAAGTCAAACCCAGGAAGTGATGGGGCCCACTGAAATGCACCATTTTTCACTGTATGCAGTTCACCCACTATTTGCAGAATACTTTGGGAAGGTGACAGTTCTTGGACAGATAGATATTACTATCTAGTTTCTCCTCCTCCTCTTCCTTTGTCCTCAAATTTATTTGTAGCTTCCACTGTTTGTAACTTAGGACACGCTATGCTACTCTTTGCATCAAATAACTGGTATGCTGCTGCCACAAGCCATTTAATATTTTCACAAGGAGATCAAGGTTTTAGAGGACTGGAATTAGAAAACAGAAAAAATACTTGAATGTAGTGTTTTTTACTTGTTAATCTGACTCTGATCTGTTGCAGGGTGATGACCACATACTGCGGGATTGGAGTTGTAGCCATCCAGTGGCTCCAAATCTTACTTTTGCTAAAAATCACACCCAGTCTGGAGCAACACAGACAATATCGTTCAGCATATCTGAGCTCACAGATGGACTGAAGAAATGGGTCTATACCACACCCTAGGTGCAATCTCAAGCACTTATACTTGCCTAAAGTTGAACTGTGTTGGTATTGCGTGGCTCCAGGAAATGCTAAAGGTGAAACTGTGAGCCCAGTCTATCCCTTTGCACGGAATTTTTGCAGTAAGCAGAGCCCAAAAACCAGGCTCTGTGTCTGGCCTCACTGCCTTTATTGCTAGGACTGATAAGATAACAGATGTGAAAGCCCTCCCTAAAAGAATCCTCTCCTACCTGCCTCAAACTACATATAAACTGAATTCCTGTGCAATTTGATGGTTACCTAGAACACAGTATGTATGGTGTATTAGGAAGTCAAATGTATCTTACAGGTGACAGAAGCGTGTAGAGCCAGGTCAGGGGATGCACTATACCTCGTCCCAGCATCCAAAGTCAGAGGTGACATAGGAAATCTGGAGTTTTGCTGCTGGTTTCAACAAGGATTTGTGAACAAGTGACTTAAGCTGGAAAAAAAGCATCTTCTTAATCCAGCCTGTTCTTGGTAGAGCGATGCCAGCTGCTTTTTATATATATTGCAAAGAGGGAAATGAGTAAGTAACACAGTTTCAAATTATAGCCTCAGGTTGAACGCAGAGTTGATAGCAATCAATGCTGGGAGTAGAAGAGGAGGAACTGGCATTAACTTGCTGTGCTCCGAGAACCACAGTCTGCCCCTTCCATTACCAAGTAACTTCCACCGGGGGTGATGGATAACTCTGAAATACTTCTGGATGCAAAGAACTGGAGCGAAGCTGGCCGCAAAGGCGAGGACTCCTGCAGGCAGGACGCGCTTCCCGCATGTGTCCGGGAGCGCAATCACTGTTTTTCCACCGATTCAGTGTAGTCTATCCCCCTCTGCCGGCCACCCACCCGGCTCCGGCAACCTGCCGGAGACCTGCAAAGGGCCAAAACAACCCGAAACTGGCGGTAAGAAAGAGACTGATGACAGCAACCAACAGGCTGAAAAAACCCCCAGACAGACCAGTTAATACATGCTGACGTTGCAGGATCAAGGAGAGACTTTTATCAGGGTTCTCAAGCAACTGGGGTTTAGATTTGTGATTCAGTATCAAACTCACATATTTCAAAGTGAGCACTACCCTGGTGCAACTGAGGGAGCAGATGTGAGAGTTATGTTTCATAATAGCACATGCTGTTACCCATATTTTAATAGTAACATCTTCTATATGCAGCCACATCTGGCTGATATCACAGCTGTATTTCCGCATGTAGTTATTAAAAGTGGACAGTTTCCTAGAAAGGGCAGAATATTGGAAACGTTGATAACAAACACAAATGTAGCTGAACTGGTGTATTTCTACCCTAACATTGCAATAGCTCACCTTCTGTACTGCTTCTTTACATCATTATAACTGTATTCATGCCTAGAAACTTCTACTGCTCAAACTATTGCTGAGTTAGAGCAATCCCACGCTCTAGTACAGAAAAGGATTTAGGAAGCAAAATGTAAAGAAGAAATGTATACTGCATCGCCTTATAAAAGTTATGTCTTGCATAATCACAGCACCGCAGCTGATTTATTTACAAAGAAACAACACAGAAGAAACATTGCAAGAGAAATGCTCGCAATAGGAAAAATATGTTTAGGTAAACTAATATAAAACTGCCTATCACAGCTGCCAAAGACAAATACAGTAAAGATGTAGAATTGTTATGGCATGATGATCTCAGATTACAAGCAAAGTTTGGAAGGAGTGGTAACATCTTATTAGACAAATCAGTGTTCCGAGGAAAAGCAGGCAAGCATTTAGTCTCAAGAAAAAAAAAAAAAAAGGAAACAAATCCAACGTATGTTGTCAAGCTGGAGTACAAACTTGCCTCTGTGGAGTTTTCTTCCCAATTCTGGTGTCCAGTTCTGTTACTCATCTGAGTTTCTTCACTGGGGAAATACAATGAGCTGCTTTGAAGACTTATGCCAAGCATATGAAGGTGTATGAGAAAAGGTAAACACCACCCCCTTTGAGAGTAGCTTAGAAATGTTCTCTCCTTTTTACCTCTTACTACCAGTGTCTTTTCCTCTGGCAGAATTAACCCTGTTCTTGTTAATGGAATAATTTGTCAGATGCATGCATACATTATCCTGTAAATGAATGAACAAGATGCAGGGTTAGAAAGGTATTAGCCTCCTCCCTTCTTCTCTACATGATCCTGGTCACACTGCATAATGTACAAAGCATCTTAATTAAGCACAGAAGATTTAATGGCACTAAATATGATCAGCCCTATACTGATCCCATTACTCTAAAGAACCCAATAAATGAGGCTCAACAGTTTCAATTTCACTTCACTGCAATCTCATCAGCATTCCAATTCCATCACTTCTGAGAAATCAGCAGTTTCAATGGAAGATAACCCTCTTTCTCAGTCAGGCCCCATTCTACAACCACTTATTAGTACAGCTAATTCTGTGTTGGAATGATTCAGAACTGCATACCAGAACCTTTTCCAGCCATCAGCTAAGCCACGACTTCTTTTCATAAAGAAGTAAAACAATACATCTTAGCATTTAGGATAATTTTACCTTCCAAGATTTCTTTTTCTTATAACTCCCCCCCCCCCCCAATAATGCTTCATAAAAAATAGCACCATAATAATACAGGGAGTTAATTAGGTATGTATTTATAGAAGTACTAACTGTGCCAAAACTTGTAGGTAGCACTGATCTGGGTAATATAACACATGCTGTCTTCTACTACAGAATCTGCTCAAATATTTCATGCATAATTTTATTTATGGCACTCAGATACTACAAAGATGAATCACTGGTATTTATGAAGTGCTTAGAGATTCTCAAGAGAAAGATGTTTTGGACAGTCGAACCATTATGGTTTCTCTGTATCTCTGGCTGCTATGTATTGAACTGTCATTAACTTCTGCTAATAGGCTTGTTTACTTACCAAGCTGTTATGCAAGAGGTCAGAGGATGCTGAAGTAGCAAAATGTGTAAGGCCCTCGTTATAGACAAATATCTTCAGAGGGTCACAGGATGTCACCAGCACATCAATCCTCAGATAAAATTTAAACCTACCAATAATAAAGGTTCGGAAGGAGAACATTAAGCCAATTTGCTTCTAAACTTGCTTGAAACACATGAACACCACTGGTAACTCATTAATCGCTATAGCAAAGGTGACAAGCCTAGCTGATATCCCTGCTGAACTTCTTTCTATGCCAGGTATGCTTCTACCATAGTCTAGCCTGGTGCCGAGCTCGGAAAGATACTATAAACGTCTCTTACTGGGGTGTATGTCCCTAACACTGATCAAACTGGAGCTTGAGTCTGCACTACAGCAAGCGTTCGCAGGCTCTCCACTTAACTTAAAGCCATACCAGCTGCGGCTTTGTACAGCTCAGCAAGTGTTTGAAGTTCACTTCAAGCATGAATGTTTGAAGGAATGAAACATTAACAGCAGAAAAGGAGCCTGTGGGTCAGTCCACCCTATCTCCTGCTCAAGAGGACCTGCTTTCCTGCTTCCTTGTTCCCCAAGCCAGAGGCTCCATGTGTCCTCCCTTCCATCTCTTATTATTTATTCCAGACATTCATAGACTTTCATTCTTTCCTTGGAACATTCCCTAAACAATAACAATGAGGTCAATGCAAAATCAAACAAATTGAGCCCATAAAATAGAGTGTGTCCAAAGGTCAACAATAAAACAAAATAAATTAAGGTTTTGCTCCTCAAAATATGGGAAGCCCAAACAACTAGAAGCTTACAGAAGTTTTTATATTAGACTTCATTTGGGACATGACTTAAAAGTGTCAATCAAAAACACTTTGGTGAGACACTTATTTGGAATGGGATGACAGGGCTTAATGGGACTCATGAAAAATGAGTATCTTTTAAGTGCTCATTCACTGATGAGGGATAAAGTTTTCCTTGTTCAATACATCTATCCTGAACGCCCTGAATTCTTGTCAAGGTGATTCTGTTTCAAAATATTAGAAGTCATTTCTGAACAAGAGTTTACCAAATAACATGTAAAGTAGACATTTTTCTTTTGACAGCGATGAATTCTTTTGACAGTGATGAATCTGAAGAAAATGACCAGTGAACGCTATTTATGGCTGACTGACCACATCAAGGCAAGGCTAAACTGGATATTAAAACACCAGCTCAGTGACAAAGCAGCAATCTTGAAACACGGAATGGAGGGATTACCCTTGAGCCGTAGAGCTGGCAGATCATATCCTGTCCGGGTTTTATGTCCTTCTCAGATTTGATGATGAAGATGCCCCTTCCCTGACAGCCAGAGTCCAGTTTACAGACAGAAGTCTTGTGTTTCCTTGATCAGCGATTAGGCTGCAAATTGTCTTAACTAAGAGGAGGAAAATGGAACAGAGGGGCACTACAAGAGTCATGAAATAATTGCATTAAAGCTGCTCTCTGATGTAGATTTTCTAGGCTCAGGTTTTCAAACTATTGCAAGAATTTTGCAAAAGTAACTTTAACTGTAGCAGCAAATAAGATTGTAAGAATATTGTGCAATTAAATAATCAGGACTACTTCCGTTCAATCCTCTGCACTTAACAAAATTTTAAGTGACAATTGTTTATTTTTCTGATTTCTTTTCCAGCACTAATTTCAAACAGAGTAAACTACTTGCCTTCCTATAGCCCCAGCATATTAATCTTTGCCTAGTGTTCAGGAGAGGTTTCAAATATACTGGAAGTTAGCCCCTTCTGACATGCAAATAATAGAATTTAAATCTGATAGCAAAAAAAGAATTGTGCCAAAAAGGAAGTCAGGCTTTAAGAAGGGTTTACTTCACAGGAAGACACTGAGAAAGAAGTTGCATTCTTTTGGGAAGAGCTTTACCATCCTGCTCATATTTCTAGCCAGCAAATATTTCCTACAGACCTCACTCCTTCCAGGGAAGTGCCTAATTTTCTGGGGAAAGAAGTCCGGGGAGCAAAAAAAAGCCATCAACAAATACTTTGATCTTCACCTTTTTGATTGAAAACAAAAAAGGAACCATCATACACATATAGCCTAACTCACTCACACTCATAAGCACTTATTTTTCATTTCCGTTAACCCATCTGTTGAGACAGTATAATCTGTCCAGCACTTATTATCTCTTGCTCCCCCAAAGCCATACCTGCCAGCAGCTCCATGCACTGCAGCGCGGAGCAGAAGCAGTTTCAAGAGAAGGAAGATTTGTAATTTCAAAATTTTTGTTTGGCCTCAGAGGGAGATGTAGAATCACCGTTGAATTAGACTTTGGCAACCAATCAAGGTGGATTGCTTTTGATCACTGTGGATGTATTATTTACAAACTGCCTGCTTTAGATGATAATCTGGGCAATTAGTCATAAATGACTACAAACAAATCGACAATTTCTGTTTCAGAAGCTTCACACTAGCTAGCAATAGCTGCTAGAACAAACAGTTCCATTGATATTTCTGGTGAGTGGTGAAAAACAAAGATTCCTGGAATACAACTCTGAATAATGCTTTATTTGGATTGGGAACAGAGCCATTTACAGTACTTCTTCGTGTTCTGCTCTCAAGGCACGAATCCAGAAAATACTGGCAAGAGCTCACAGACATATTAAGTTTTGACTTCTTGCCTAACTTCAGTCATTATGAGAGAAATATGTATAATGATCACAAGCTAGTACTTCAGGAAGATTAAACATTAGGGATAGTACACACTCACAAGGAGCAAGTGTTAGAACAACAGGGGACACCCCAGGGCCAATAAATACTCTGACTAATGACTGGTAGCACATGTCTGAAGGCAACTGCGTCAGTGGGGGAATTTGGAAACAGCCTGCCAAACTTTGTGCAAAACAAGGCGCATGGACACTAACGCTTTTGATTTCTAACAATTCAAGTCATGCGTTAAAGCAACGTTGTGACCAATGGTGCAAATGTAAACTTATTGGTCCGTTAGGAATCGACTACACCACAATCATTTTGGCTTCCCCATTGTGTAGAAACAGTAGAAGCGTCAGCAGACAGTCTATTGACAGTACACAGTAGAAACGATCTCCCAGTGCTCCATCCTTGTGCCAGGAGTGGACTCTACAACCCAACAGACACACCCCACGGCTACGGAACAACGTTTGAGGCGCTTTTTTCCAAGATTGCCTCCCCTCCACTTCTCACACAGGACTCGGGAGACCACCACCCCCCCCCAGGCAGTCACGGACCGCCGGGACCGCCCTTACAGACGCCGCCATCCCCCGTGCCCCTCCTCAGCAGGCCCGCCGGCACCGCGCAGCCCGCAGCAGGGACAGTTCGCACCTCGCGGGGCCGAGGCGCGCCTCCCCCGCCCTAGACAGAGACCCCGGCAGGGCCAGGCCCGGAGGCCGAGTGTCTCCACGGGGCTTGGCCGGCAGCGCCGCCCCCGTGGCGGCCGCTAAGGTGAAAGGCCGGGGAGGGGCACGCAGCGGCCGGATGGCTGAGGAGAGCAGACCCCAACCCCTTCCCGCCTTCTGATTGGGCAAAAGGACTCCCTTCCGCCCCGCCTCTTTATTAACATATTGCCGCTCCATTGGGCCAATCGGCAAGAAGGGACTCTGATTGGATAAAAACAATAAGGGGGAGGGGGAGGTGTTGTTACGGCAACAAGAGGACGCGCGGGCGTGCTACGGAGTTGCACATGCGCATTCTGGCGCTGCCGGCATCCTTTCCCGCCCCCAAAACCTACTAACGGCCGCACCCGGTCCGGGGAGGCGTGGCTTCATTTGAACGGTCGCAGCCAATCACCGCTGTGAAGGCCAGGGTGATTTGAATATTCAGGGCGGGCGCCAGGGCTGCGCGGGGGCTTCTGGGAGGCGTTGCCTGAGGAGGGGGCGTTGGGAGAAGGAGATTTTCCTGACAGGATTTGTCCCCGCTCATGGCCGGGCGGGATCCTGTAGTACCAAACCGGTCCCCGCCTCAGAGCTCCGCTCCTCTTCTGCGGGCAGGCTTCGTGTGGAGGGCCGGCAGCGGAGGGCTCTGCCTTTGGGCAGCTGTGGCACACGATTTTGGGAGGTCAGGCGTAAGGTGAGTGGGCGTGAGGCCCACAACAGCTTCAGGTGACACAAGGTAGCCAAGTCCTTGACTTTGATCCCTAAGCAGCAGTAGGCATACAGGATCTTCCCATCAAGAATTTATTTGTGAGGCAACAAACCTTGTCATGAGACCTAGCCCCACTGGTTGGATGGGATTTCAGAACACGGGTTTTAAACAGCCAAAAGTTTGCAGATTGGTCTGCACTGGCTCTGCCTGTGCTACCCTAATTCTGGTCCCCCGCAGGTCCTTGTCTTAAATCTTTAGAACAGCACACAAATAATCCTAAATAAATGATAATGAAACAAAGTTACCACCTTTGAGAAACTGAAACTAGACTCCCAGGTCTGTTGGTGCTGCCGACACAATGGGTAGCACTATTTACATCCAGAATTTGCAACAGTTGTAGGAATTCTTTCTGGCTGCCATGGAAACAGACTGAGATAACTAAAAATGGAGCAGGTTGTTCTAAGCTAATTGTTTGGCGCACACACACACACACAAAAGCCTGGATTTTTTTTTTTTTTTTTTTTTGACAATACCAATTCCTTTAAGCTAACCTGCTCCATTTCCATGGCAGCCAGCAGCAGATTTACTAGTATTAATTTTAAGTTTTACAATCCTGATACGTGTCATAAGGTTAAGAGTTTTCCAACATTTCCTATAGAATTAAAGATCCAGTGAACTGCTTAGATTTATTTGGGCAATCTATAGCGTACTCAATATGATGCATTCAAGTGATATATAGGTATAAATAGCTTCTACATTAAAGCAGCGTATTTTTCTCTTCTGCCGCTTGTAAACACAAGGATTAGAGCCTTTACTGGGACTAAAGAAATTTTTATTCAGGATCCCGCAGTGATGCATCTGGGCTATCTTCTGTCTCTTGTTGTGCCACATGTTTTAGGTTAAAGTGCAAGAATCTCATGTTTAGGGGTCGTCTTAGAAAAGGTCACTGAGAAATATGATTTAATATCTCTTTCAAAGTTAATGTCTCTTCCAAAATATGTGTTAGGAGTGTAACTCTGAGTATTCTTGTAAGATTTCTTCCTTTAGGCACAGAGGGGTGTTCTAGCAGGGAGCTTGCAAGAAAGTTTGGGTGTCCACATTTTGCCTGATTTGTTAAAAAACCCACTGGTGTCAAGCAAAAATAACATCTCAAGGCACACTTTCTAGGTATAGTTCTGAAAGGACAGAATACAGGTCATTAAAATTATCTTACACTAACAGAGAAGGAACTTCCTGAAGGTGTAAAAAACACTGAGCTGCCCAGAAAAATACTAATATTCTCTGTTTCATATAATGAAGAGCCCTTCTTCCAAACCTTTCCTACATTTTGGATCAGATCTGTCCTAACAATAGCGCTCTTTAAGGAAGGATTGTCAAGTCTGATGACTCCATTAAGGCAAGCGTAGGTTCATATATACTGCTACAACCAAGTAATAACTCTTAGGAATTAAAAATCCATATGGCTCTCTCAGCTGTACTACATAACATATGCAGCAGCTGCTCTCAAAAATACTAGAACTGTTATTAAAAAAGGGATTAACTACACCAAATGGCTTATGAAACTGCAACTTATTATTAAATAGAAACAAATTTAGTGTAAAAAATGTTCAGAATCTTCAGGCTGACCATCTTTTTTTGTCTTTTTTCATTGTCACTGTTTGTTTCTGGTTGCATTTAGATGCTGTAATTATGACCAAGGCCCCACAGGAATACACATTAGAAAAGCACATGCAATATTCTAGTCTCATCCTGTTACTGGGGAAGGGAAGCAGGCCGGGGACGAGACGTACAGATGTAAGTGCCTCAGGGCTTGAGTTATCAACTCACTCTCAAAGCAGCTGCTCCCACTGGCGAATCTCTTATGGATCAGTAGAGGAGAAGTACAGCCTGATGAACCCCACCAGGTTTTTCAGGCTGGGAAAACCATTGGGAAGGGTTAAAAACTCCCTGGAGTCTGAAGGGCATCAATCCCTTTTGGCAGCCGTCCATTTTTTCTCCATCCTGGCTCACTTCTTGTGCTGTTCAGCCTTTCTCAAAATGAATGTTAAATCCGGAGAGGGAAAAGGGGATTATGCCACAAACTTTCTGAGAGACTTTGGCCAAATTCCTTCATGTTTGCATAACTGTTTCCCTGTCTGTAACTTAGGCATAATATTTAATTATGTTATATAAAGCATAAGTCTTGTAAGGCTTGCTTCTTCAGTGTCATGTGAGGTTGTAATGTGAAAGGAGCTCTATTTAAAGTAATTAATTTAGGATCTGTGTTGCTGATGGCTTTGCTGTATTTTAGACTCTCAGTGCCAGACTAGTAATTATATAAGACTATAAGCCCTGGGCACTCTGAAGCTTTGTCACCAATGTCATTTTTTATTTATATTACATGGTAAGCCAGCATGCAAGCCTACATTTAAGCCTAAACTGACCTTGCATACAGATTTTAATGAGCTCTGGCGCCTCAGAAGGCTGAGAGTCCACACAATCTCTTAAATAGAGCCCTGTGCAGTCTGCTTTGTGAGTGGGATGAGCACAAGCATGGCTGTGCCCATCATAATATATGCCATAATATCATATACCCAATGGAGAATGGAGGAGTGAGCTCGAGTTCCCTCCTAGAAGGCTTTAGTGTTTTATACAGCAGGGTGCTACGATCTGAGCAGGCAGCTAAATTACGGATATTTGGGGGGGTGAATAACTCAAGAGGCGTACTTTGTCACAACCCAGTTTCTGACCAGATCCTGTGAACTACAGAAACATTGCTATTTGGATCAGGACATGGCATCAAATTTTCCCTGAAGGTAGTTTGGGCTGTCTGGTAAGGTTAAAAAAAATAATCCTGAAAAGGGAAGTCCTCTTTGCCTAACAGTAAGAGACAGTCTATGCAGTACCACTGCCCTAGCTCTGCCACTTAAAATGTGATAAAAACCTAACAAAACCCTCTACTTGCCGAGATTTACTGCTTCACAGACCAACGGAGCGAAATGTAAACTGCAATACATCCGTCTTTATTCCACAAGCATCCCTGGTTCTGTTATTCCCCTCTCCAGTCCCCCTGGATGAATAGCCCTTTCCCCTTGCCACGCTGAATAGGCCAGGTGACTCCAAAACCGGCCACCCAGCAGATGCTTCCGCAGTACCAACTGTTCTGAATCCCCCACCCCATCTCCAGCTCTTTTTTTTTCCCCTCCTTCCCCGGTGTCCTACCAATCTAGACTGCCTGGCACATGCTGCAAGCTGCAGTCCCACTGGAGTGATATTGTGATGGAAATGAGGGAGGGGATGCAGGCAGAACTGCACAGATTTACAGCACTCTAAGGGTTTCCATTAAAATCCTTGACAACTTGTTATTTATGAGTAGACCAACAGCTCTTCTAATATCCAGGGCCTAGACCCCATTCACTTCAATAATGCTGGTTTGGAATAAATGAGCCAGAGGATGGAAACCAGTTCTGTTAGTATAATGGAGGAGGCTAATAGCTGTTTAGAGAAAACAACTGATGTAATTCTGGGACCCAATCCTTTCACAAACAAAACAATAAAGATTCGATTCTGTGCGTTTCACATAGTGATTTAATTCAGTACAAAGAGGGTGATAAATGGCAGAGTTTGGATTTCGTGCCGTTATATACCCACTAAGCACTCTCTATTTGTACTAGTGCACTAGAGATAAAGGGACTCATTGACTCCTGTGCAAACAGGAATAGGCCAGTCTGGATCTCCGCAGCAGAACAAAGATAAACAACATGTCCTTACAAAATAATATAAGCAACAACCCCCCCCCCCCCTTGCATAAGTGTAGTATCTTCGTTTTTCAGTTTCACAGGGGCCTGTGAGCATTTCCTTCCCCAGATTTTTCTGAGCCTCCCCACCTGAACCAGTGTGGCAGTCTGTCTAAGTGTCATTTTAGAACATTTTTCGCCACTGTTGCCTTCTCTGCTCTCTTCCCCTTCCCGTCATTGACATGTCAAATACTGAAGTACCTCCACTTACTAAGTAAGTACAGGACTGATCCCTGAAATAAGGACTTCGATGATCAAAACACTTTAAACCCTGGATGTACATTATGCTGCTCTGAAGAATTATCGATCTCTTCTGCTGTGTCTTAAAATCAAACTGACAAGTTGATTACAGAGTATAACCACTCAATAGTCGGCTTGTACATGGCTTTCCTTTTCCTTCTTTGTTCACCTGCATCTTGTTTATTTACATTTCTTTTGTCAGGAATCTTTTTATTTCCTTTCTGCGTCCTCTGCTCTCCACAGGAGCCTCATTAAGGTGAAGTGAAGAGAAGCAGCAGCAGCGCTCCCAGACTGCGTTCTGCGGGGTGAAAGGCAGGGAGAGGCTGCTCTGCCAGATGGATGGTACTCCATGCCCCCACCTCCCCCTCGTCCACACCCCGAACCTCAGCACTGTGATTTTGGAGGAGACTGACAATGCTGAAGGTCCAAATTGTTCTGCAGGAAGAGGAAGGAAGACACGGATAGATAAAGAGGAACCGGGAGAAGAATGGGTGGAGGAAAGAGGCTGTTCAAGTGAGAAAGGGGACTGTGGCTGTACCATTGGAAATCACTTTCTGAAAGAAGCTGAGCCACCAGTCAGTTATTTCAGCATCCTTCCAGACACTCTGGCTTTCAGAGTGAAATAGTTTGGGAATCTGGAATCTGTAATTGTCTCCCTTGTGGCCAGTCTCTTTTTTCTGCACCAAAAATAACTATCCCTGGGTAAAACAATGGTCTTTCCTATGAAACGAACTGACATCAGTCAGTATGTGATACCCTCTGTGACCATAGTTAGCAGCATGTCTTTGCAGCTGAGAGAAGTTATCCTCTGGTTTGCATTTTACACCTACAGAAACATACCTGTTAATTGGAAAGTGATGTGCCATCGACAGGAACAGATATATTCAAAATATACTCTCTGTGAATGGGAGAGAAAGCCCAAGGGAACAACCAGCTTCTTGGAAAAGGAAGGTGAAAGGTCTGACAAAAATGAGGCAGAAGGAAGAAGGAAGACAGAAGAAGGACCGAGGAAAGGGAGAAGAGCTCTCTGAGTAGGTTTGCCTGGAAGAGGGAATAAACAATGCTGCGCTGCATCGGAGCAGTGATCGCTCACAGAAAGCAAACTGGGCCAGTTCCTAAGCTGGACCAAACTGATAAGCCATGTAAAGGTTTAAAAAGATATATATTCATAGAGATTTAGCCCACAAAATATGACATCTTCCTTTTAGTTAAATTTCTAATGAATGCCTATTCAGATGCTACATGAGTTCGGGTATAAATTGTGCCAAACCCCTACTGTTCCTCTTGGAAATTTATTTCAAGGTCCTTATCCAATACATATCAATGTAATATTGGATCTCATCCAAAGTATAACTATATCTAATTATCAGCCATTTGAGCTACTTCTGTATTAAACCATAAAATTGAGATAGGATTGAAACCTCTTATGATTCCAAAGGCTAAATGCAGCAGTAACATAAATAATGCTGTAAATTACAAGCAAAATGAAAACTTGGTCAGAAAATATATGATGTAATTTGTGCTTAGGGGTAAATTGGTCCCTGGCTGCCCAGGATAGGGAAGGTATGACCTGCATCAGGCCGAAGTACATGGCTGGGAGTCCGAATCTGTGTGATTATTACAGAAAACAAATGACATACCTTAAAATACTTCAAAAAGCCAGCATCCTCATGAGATTTATTGCAGTCTGACCCCCTCTGCCGGTCACCCGCTTGCTGCCTGTGTCCCAGGGCCGGCACTTCAACATAGGCACTGAGATTTGTAGAAATGATAGAAGCAGGCAAGTGGAAAATGATAGGTAGCAGTGTAAAAGGGATGGAGAGGTAATTCGGGGGCACCAACACTTGGCACCAGTAGCTCAAGGACATAGATAGCATCGTGACATAACTAACCCCAGGTGACCGGGTTTCAGTTTAGGATATGAGCCGCTAGAGCCATACTAGCAACAGTACAGAAAAAAGAGGTCCAACAGCTGGCATTTGGGTGAACTACCAGGGTTTTCATAAAAATTGCTTTTCTCTCTCTTCATGTTTGACCCGCTTTTGTCAAGATGTAAAGCAGTAAAAGAAGAAAAATGTAATTTAGAATGAGGACGTACGGGAAAAGGTTGGGGGGAAAAACATTTTCTTGAAAAACAATGGGGCTTTTCCTGAGGAAACAAGTGTTCAGTTAAAAATGAGCTTCGTTTTGATGGAATGTTTGATTGTCAAAATCGGGATAAAGCTATGCTAGGAATGTTGAGATATAGTAATCAATAATGTCAAAACATGTACAATGCCAAGTATTTTTTAATTAATATGTTATCATCCCAAGTGAGGAGGTTTTCAGCTTTTTCTCCTAGCCTAAGGAAAAAAGTATTGATACACTGATGTTCCTATGACACAGCAGAAATTCAGCCAGCTCTAGGTTTTTAGATCAGCACTGCTGGGAAAGGATGTAAACAAATAGATCCCATACAGCTCATTTTACTTTCATGATTCATTCATGTTACCCCATAGTATCCTCTGGCCTTCATGATATATTCCCATGCTGTGAGGGGCCACTGAGGATCAACCAGTTAAATATGTGCTTTCTATTAAACAGAAACAGTCCCGCTACCCGTAGGGATACCGTGTTGTGTGCTAAAAGTTATTCAGAGAGGTGCTTAAGTACTTTGTTAGGCAGAAGCTTCAGCAAGTAATTGAAAGCCTGCAAATAGCTCCCTTAAGACCCCATCGATTCCTCCAATTTATTTCTTTAAGAATGAACAGACATAGACACCTTTTTTAAAGATTTTCTCGGTATAGCTTTTATTTTTGTTTGCTGTTATTTTCTTTTACAGGGTTCTTTAAATAATGCATCTCAAGACAGAAATACTTTGTTTAAACCTAGATTGATAAAAAGTTTGTGTAGAATCAAAACAGTAAAACATTTTGAAGTCTTTGTTACTCTAAATATTCTTAAAACTCTATGTAAACTTCTTAGGGTTTTCTATTGCTTCAGATATTCAGCAGGAAACACAGTATAATACAGCTGGATAATAAACCTTTCCCCATTTGTGTTTACATGGAAAAAAGAGTTGTTAATCATAAATTGAAAATCCTGAAGCAGAAAAAAAATAGTAATTGGATAATCTGTGCACAAAGCATTGTAATATCCCAAGGCACTTAGTTTTGGATCACGTTTTGGTTTGAGAACAAGCTCTTCTTGTTAAATCAAGAAGGGTTTTGAAACATAAAAAAGAAATAATCCAAATTCATCATTTCCTTTAAATGAGGATGCCTGGTTTCTGACTGAAGAGACCGTTTATCCTCTGTGCTGCCAAGACAACTCAGCTACTGCTTTTCCGTGGGCTCCATGCCGTACCAACCTTACCTGTTTCAGAAATTTCAGGTTTTCTTCATCCTGAGATGGATGGAGAAAACAGTGCAAGCGCCTCACCCTAGAACAAGCCGTGCTGCCTGCTTTGCTGGAAGGAGTGCCCTAGACCTTCAGATCTGCAAGCAGATATTCGGTCTCTTTATAAATGTGTCTCTTTCCCTTGCTTTACGGCTGATGGTGAAAGAAGAGATCTATTTTTATTTAGGCTTTTTTACTTATTAGTAATTAATTCTGCATTCCAGAAACTGAGCAGGACTGGAGATGTGATCCTAAAACATTATACAATGTTTCTGGTCTTTGGTTAGTAATCACAGTGCTATATTAAAGAATAAAACCATTATAATAGAGATGTATCAGCCAAGTACAGAAAAATGCTATATTACATCCCATCACTTGGATCCCTACCTGGATGAATGGTTGCACAGCCAATCCTGTTCTAAAGAACTGGTACCACATTCAACTAAATTACTAATAATAGGATTTGTAACTCATTTAACAAGCATATATACTTGATCCAAGACAGAGGACTTAAGTTTTGTGACAGTGATTCAGTTTCAGGGCGCAGACGTCTGACCAGATTTATGTGTTGGTCATGTACTGCATGGGACAGAAAGCTCAGAATTACAGTACTAGTGGCATAGTCAGTCTTGTCTGGGTGATTGTATTAGCATGAATCAAGCCTATACAGTGATTTTGGTCTATTCTATACCACGGCCTCTGCCACCTATTCTACAGCAGATACAAATTCAGAATTGTTCCAGGCCATGACAAAAAATATGGTCATCAAACACCTGCTTATTGGACTTTTCAAAGGTCTCACTGCAGACTGGGCACTCCAGAAGATGGCTCTGCACATGGGCCTCATACTGACTTGTTTCAATTTCTTCAGGAAATACTTCATCACACATGGGGCATTTCCTTACAGAAGCCTGAAGTACAAAGCAAATGCAAATAAAGTCAGTTTAAAAATTATATTCAAAGAGAAGCAGCAGAAGAGTTTAGTAGCCAGATATTATCACTTTTGGACAAGTCTTTCTGACTTTTAACACTCTCAAGTTTTCAGATGTCTCCAGGCTTTTCTAAATAAAAGTCAAGAGCTGAGGGGTACTCCAACTTTCCATCTTACATAGCATATGTTCATGTTTCTAATACGAAATAAGGTATTTAGCAGCTGCATGCTGCTCATTCTGACATTAGATGCTGCCAAAAGCTGGTCCTTAAAGATTAAGGTCAACAGTTTCCTTTCTCTTCCTTAACATATATAAGTCTTATTAATTCTACATGTTAAGCATACGTGGCTCAATTTTGTTGTCCACTATCTCATCAGGACTAAACCAGAATGTAGACAATTAGTTATAGAGCTGAACTTGGAGCTTTTTATTTCAAGCCATTAATTTATGTCCATAAACCACAAATTCACGTCCAGTCGTGTCCACTTTACTTACTATGTCTGCAGCTCCTGCACCCAGGTTTGCTCCTGCAGCTGGAAAAAGAAGTAAAGAAGTCGTCAATTTAGCCACAACAAAATGATTAACAATGTAATGTGCTGATAACTAGTAATTCTTGAAACATGAGTATGTGGCTCTGTATCTAAACCTCTATATTTAGGACTATGGAAACTGGACATAAGCCACAGAACTAGCTGTCTCGCAGCTGAATAAACTAGCTAATAGTTGTCTCTCTTGGCAGAAAATGAACAGACAGCTGATCACTTAAGTCAACTCTTAACACCTGGCAGCATTTGGCAGCTGCGAAGTCATCTGCATACATGCAAAGCTGCACAGAGGTGCTGCTAATAATGTCTTTTCTACAGCATTCAATTCGAGAGGGAGGATAATTTACTGAGAATCTAACTGCCATGTATTTGCGGTTTCAGACAGAATGCCAAGTAATCTCACCACAATATGGATTTCCAAACACAAAGCCTCCTACTTCTGGACCCCGAATTGGAGCTTGAGCTTGCGAAGCAACAAAGACGGAAGAAACCTCTCCAGCCTGCAAGAGATGCCTCTGGAGTTCATTCTCTTCCCTTAGTTTCTGCAAAGGGACAGAAGGACAAATGAATTTCCAGAAGCTCAGGAGACCATTTCAGAGAAAAGCCATGCTTTGCACTAACATAGATCCTCTTATATCAGCATCAAAATTGCTCTGAACTTCTTTGAGGTAGCTGAGTATTAGTCCTGCTTGACAGAATGGGAAAGTGGCGTAAGGAAGGGCAAGGATCTATTCTGTGGCCTGCTCAGAAAGGCAGACAAGATGATCACAATAGAGTAATACATTTTAAAAGACAGAAGACTATTCTGAAGTCATGCAGAGTAACGAGCAAAACTGAGCAGTCATTGTTTAAACTGGACAAAAAAGCCTATGTCCATTTAAACGAGTAAGTCCATTCGTTGCAGTGGTGTCGGAATTAAGCTAACATTAGGAGTTTTTGAAAATCCTCATGCCATTATGGGTAAGCCAGTCTCTTCTGCGGGGGAGGAAAAAGGTGCAAGTTTTTGGACCCTTCCTCTTAGGCTGTACAGTCGTGGCAGCAACACCACACTGATGTATGCACATGGTCATTTGTACATGCCTGCAGACAGCCTGGCAGCCCAGCTTTAGGTGATGATCCACGTGCAGGCACAATTAGTGATCCGTTTGGTACAAGGGTTAATGGAACTGAATAGTAGACTGAGAGATCAGTGTTGTATTCAATACAGGAGAAAGGTGAGAGAGTTGTGCCAGGTTCTCACCTGATTTTCCTCATCAGCTTCATGCTTTTTTGCCTGCAGAATCTGAAACAAACGCTTCTGCTCCTCAAGTTCTTTCATTAAGTCACGGTTTTGTTGCTGTGAAGGAAGAGTGTTATTTGGTAAATCATGGGAAACTGGCAAATAAAATGATGACAGCTCCAAGCACTGTCACATACTAGCTGCCTCATGCTGCATTTATTACCAACAAATAACCTTCACTTTCAATGCAAGTCTTACCATTTCAGAGTTTATTACCTAGGATATCTCCATGTCACCACACTCCGTATTTTCATTACAACATGTGAGATGACACCTGGACTCCGACGGGGACATATGATGGGTCAAACAAAGAGGGGGGTTGAAGAAAAGGAACTCGTACGGCTGAAAAATCCACCCCGGCAGGTAAGAGCTATCCAAGTCTGCCAGGTTTCCTGGTGCTGTGAGACTTGCATTGATGGTGGATAGCCAGTACATCCTTAGGAATTAATCTTGTAGCTGAGTCTTGAATTAAATCAGTAAATTAGATAAGCTAGAGCCTTTAGGGATTCTGCAGTCATTCTCAAAGTATCGCTCTAAGAATGCTGACCATTTGGCATCCCAGCAGAGGTAATCACATCATCTATTTTAGGCTTCTAATTTTCAATGCCAAAGTCAGAGTAGAGCCTCCAAAAGCTTCCCAAGTAGCACATACAGAGAGAGAAGCACCTTTAGAAGGTCACTCAAGGCAACAGGCTAAAGATGATGTGACAGCCTCAGTCATTGCCAATGATGGTTTCTTTAGTAAAAGAAAGGCCACAGCATGCTGCCCTTTTCCTTTATATCCTTCACATTCCTTCAGGGAGTGACTTCCCATGCGGAGGTTTGTGGATGACTTCTAAAAGGTCTGCAGAAGTCACCTCAGAAAAGCAAGCCTTTTGTCCATAAACTTAAATTTGTTACACATACAGTCATCTGCAGCATCACAGGGAAATTGTGATGGTTCGGCAAATTGAAAGAAGGTGGAAAACAGCACTGTCAGTGAATCTCAGCTCCCCTGCACAGGTACCAGCAGGTTCCGTACAGTACAGCAGAGCTCTGTGCTCAGTGCTTTTGGGACCATCTCTCCAGCTGCACCCCCAGAAATGTGGGGCACCTGCTCATTCTGCAGACAGTGGGACAGACAAAGCGAGAGTTTGGCCTTCGACCCCTTCAAGTATTCCATGCAATGTTCAAGCTCCTTATTTTGCTCCTTCTGCACAGAAATCCCAGATTTTCATGAGCGGAGTTGCAAAGTGGGGTGTCAGAGAAGGGCGTGCCACAGAGCATCAAAGTACAGAACAGAAACTTTGTATCGTTTACAGCTTGTTTTGGTGCATTCTGACCATACTGCATCTATTTCATTGATTATTAAATGCTAAATTTAAGATACTAAAGATGAGAAATGGACAAAAATAAAAACAGAGAGAAGACCAGCAAGGTTGCTGCCTCACGCCAATTACTAGTCAGCTTCCTATTGGAGGTAAAATTAACAGCATGTAGCCTGGGCAGATGTAGGGTAACTTGTTTTATTTACCCACAAATCCCAGTCCTGAAATATCTTTGTTTAGATGCAATGATTTGCAATCAGCCAAATATCAATCTTGAATTCCCACTTGTTTCCTTTACCCCTTGAGCTGATTCAAGACAGAGACTGAATTTTCCTGCTACAGAGAAGCAGAATTACAATGTCTACTTACACAGACGTTTCTTCCAAAGCTAAAACATATGCATATACTATAAGAATATATGTATACTATAAGAATCTGCCAGATGGTGTGTTCACAGAACCACGTATGTGGACGCCCAAGCCACCATGGACGTTTTCTGTCATGGAATCCTCTAGATTCCCCTAAGATTGAGCAATATTTGTACCTGCGCACTGCCAAGGACGCCTCGGCCCCTCCGCCCTGGCTCCCCCAAGCACTGTGATACTCAGTGAAGGCTTTACCTGTTGACTTCCACTCAAGCGTAACCGGCGATTTTCTTCCTTCAAACTTTCAAGCTGCTCTGTCTTGTCATGGTCCATATGAGACAGGTTTTCCACTTCTTTCTCATAATTCAACACTTGAGACTAAGTAGGAAAAAAGGTAGGCAGAAAGTGAAAATCGAACAGCTCTGAGTGAGGAGCACAGTCACCTTCTGCTGCAGAAAGCAAAGCTCCAGAACCTGTGGCTGCTTTTTTTTTTTTTTTTTCTGCAAACGTTTTTTCCATTAAAACCTTTGTAGAAACTAAGAATAGTTACACAGTGATATAACTGGAGTGGATGTTTTGATCAGAACACAGTATTCATTCAGACCTTCTTTGAGGAGCTTTCTAAGTTTCAACACAACACTTCTCGGCTGGGAAGTCAGAGAACAAAGAGAAAAACAGAGACTCTATAGCCAGATGGTTAGCGCATCGTTCTGGGTCTCCCATGTCCCAGACCTAGCAACCAAGCTACTTCCAGTCTGCCTTCTCCCTTCCCATACCTCCCAGCTAGAAGTCTTCACCCAAGCACTGAACATAATTTTAGAATGTTTTTCAAAACAGAAGTGTTTTCTGCCTGGATCCTTAGCTAGCAGGAAGTAAACAACAGTCTGATTTTGGTCAACTTAATGAGTATGCAAAGGGGAAGTTTTTAGGGAATAAAATCCTTACAGTTTCTCTTAGCACATCCCCCTCTACCCTTCCCTCCAGAATACAGATTTCTTGAGGTTTCCTGGAGGTCAGATCATATCAAAGGTTGACATTTTCCTAAAAACCCCAGGTAATCAAAAAAGAAACTCACACCCCACATATTTGCTCAAGATTGCTCAGTTCTCTGTCAGAGGCACAGCAAAGCAGAGGAGGGCAGCTCTATGTTTGCTACCTGCAGCTGGTCCATGTGCTCCAGGGCTGTTTTCAGTCTGGTTTCCAGGCGTTCCTTGTCGGAGGTCACATTCTGAATTTGCTCTTTGAGCCTACTCAGAACAAATCAAAACACACCATACTTTGATGGATAGAATTTTAATCCATAAAGGCAAGGTGCTTACATGAAATCCTGTTTTGAGATATGCTGTAAATACACTTACTGGCGCAGTTCTGCCTCTCTGCGGTCATCCAGCTCTTTTAGATGTTTATTTTCCTTTTTCAGGGAATTAAGCTCCAGCTCCAGTTTCTCTGTGTTGTTCCTTAGAGACTCTAAACTATTCTGCAGCTCCTAAAAATCACAGTGAGGTCACCAGGAGGTAAATGGGACCCAAGCAATAGTCCTGCTCTGCAATGGAACTGCAAAATCCCTCAAATGCAACATTTCCAGGCAGCCCATCTGAAGGAGGGAAATCTCTCCTTTGCATCCTGACTACTCTTTCAGATCCTGTTTAATTTATATTAAGCCCTGAGTAAAACAAGGAGGAAAAGATGATAATGTGATTTTGGGACAGCCTACAAAACATTTTTGAACACTCCCTTCCCATATGTTCCCGACTCCTGTGTGCACTGCTGCCTCTTTTTCATCATTATTGTTCTTATCACATTAGAAATGTTGTACGATTTGGTAAAGGATTAAACAGATAATATGGGGAGAAACCTCTTCAATTTTCTCCTGGAAGTGTACAGTGGAACAAGACCTGACTCAGTCCCACTTCATCTCTCAGAACTGAAGCTTCTGACTTCTTTTATTAACTTTTTTGTTTACCTGTGTCTTGTTGAGCTCTTCCTGCAGACTGATGTTTTGTTTCTCGAGACTTGCACAGCTTGCTTTCAGCTCCTCGTTTTCTTTACGCAAATTCTTGTTTTGTAGTTCAATCTCTTCCACTTCTCCCTGGCAAGCAACAAAGTTGTTCAGTCGTAACAGAAGCACTGAAAAGCTACGTTCCAAATAACACAGTGCGAAGAGCAAAGAAAGATGAGCTCTGCAAAAGGGAACACTGTGTACCTCCCTGTGCTTTCACTAATAGCACAGACCAGACAGCTACTTCACTCTCCCCAGTCTGTCCAAAACTGACGATCAACCGAACTCTTGCACGCTGAGCACATACTACCCCTGATTCGGTGCTTTCTGTGTCCGCAGAAGGCAGCAGAGGCAGAGGTTTGGGGCTTTTTGCAGTTTGTTAGATTAGGATTGTGTGCGCAGGGCTGCACACAAGACACTGAAAAATAAGAGAGCTTGGCTTCACTGCACCTCAATTATTGTCCATGTGCATGCTCTTACTCCCACCTAATGGGAGACTGTTTCCATGAAAATGACATTTTCATTTAAAAATATTCAAAAGGCCCTGAAACATTATGTGTTAAGTCACTCCCCACTGCAAGGAGCTCACAATCTAAGCGATAAATGGCAGGTAGAGAAACAAAGGCTGCCCAAATTTGTGTGACAGATCAGTAGCATAGCCAAGAATAGAATCCAAGCCTGCTGAGTTCTAGCTTGGCATCCGATTTACTGGATCACTCCAAGTTAGCAGTGAGCATATGCCAAGTTAGCAGAGGCAGGAAAAAGCAGGGGAAGAGAGGAAACCTACCTGTGTGGTAACCACCAGGATATCATCATCAGTCTCTGCTCTGAACTGGAAAGGCACGCTGGCCCCTCGGACCACTCCATCCTGGTCAACGTAGCAGAACTGGTAGTATTCATCATCTTTCGGTAGGTAGTAAGCTTCAGACAAACACAAGAACCCCGTCATATACAGCTTCTAATTATTCAAGTCTCTTAACCATAAAACACACCAAGTAAGAACCTCAAAAAACTGAGACATCCCAGTTCAGTATTGTTCCTGCACTGTCGGAATTCCCTGTGCCAGCGATAAGAATACAAACAAGATCACTCAGTCAGGATGGCAGAATTTAGCAGATTCAAAATTTTGCGATTTACTATGGGATTTGAAATAAATCTCCCAGAGCATGGTTGGGCAGATACTGGGTAATTCGGAATGCAGTGCTTATTGGTGGCAGGAAAGCGGGAGTCTACGTGCGGGCCTGTGCGTGCATGTGTGCGTACAGCCCCCGAGTGACTCAAGCTCCCCACTCACCTTTGAACTGGATCTGTTGCTGCACAGCGGTATCACTGGGGGCATCACTGGGCAGAGGAGCCCACATGAATGTGTAATATTCCCGGGTTGTTTTCCATCCCACCTGCAACAGCAAAATTGGTATATGGCATCACACAGTTCATGTTTATCTTATGGTAACGGGACTATATTTCCACGAAGATCAGTTACTGGGAGGACTTTTGCATTGATATTCTGATTTCTAAGAGTTGTGGTCTGTGCATGAAAGGATAATCAGAGTGTTTGATTAGGCCTGAAGCTAATCACAACAGGTCTGGCACTCTGTCCCTAGGCACAATAAGGAGGTTCTGTTACACAAAGTTATTAGAAAAAATATCCCCAACCTGGTTCTATCAAAGCCCACACTATTTGATTCTGCCTGCTGCTGCCTTCTCATACTTAGCACGTCTGGTTTCACAGTATTCACTTACTCGGAAGATGCCCACCCAGTCCTTCCCGCGAGGAATGATGTTCTGTGTGAGCGTGTAATAACAGATTACATCTCCTCCGGGAACATAAAACTTCTCCACATTGTTAAAGACGACCTGGGAGAAGTGGCAGTTGTCTAAGAGGACCGCAGAAGTGGGAGGCTCGTCTGAAGTCTCATCCATCATGGAAGTCTACAAGAGGAAAGAATAAGGGGATTATCTCATCTCCAGAGGCTGCCAACATAGTTGTGTCCGTGAAGGGTATGAAGAGGTACGGCTCAGGAATGAGACAGCTGTGAGGTCCAAACCCCTCTACGTGCACACCGCGGTTTCTCAGTAAGGCACACGAGCTCAGTGGTGTCGCTGCTGCTGTAGCCAGGCTGCTCCTGACACCCACGGCAGCTTGTAGATCCTCTTTAGCAGATATGTATAAGACTCCTTCATCTGCCCGCTGCCCCCGAGACATGGTGCCTGGTGCTCTGAGGCCACCAGTGTGGTACAGCAGCCTCTATCCTGGGCGGGACGCCATGAACCAGACCCGCCGACTATCCTACAGATCTCCCACATGGCAGAGGCAGCGCTGCCTTGCAGCAGGAGGAGCGTGCGTGCCTGCTGGTGGGATCCCATGCTGGAACACCAGCTGTCCCCACATGCAGCCTCCCATCACGTTTTTAATGTGATTTGACACTCCAGGCACACCCCCAGCATGTGTAGTTAATGTGGGGATGCATCAGCTCTTCTGAAATCTGGAGACTCGCACGTTGCTTGAGAAGAACAAAGGTTTCGCTGCATCAGTGAGATGCTCCAATAGTAGTACAAGACAAAAATAGCAGTTTACAATCTATCATGCTAGGAGCTCCAAGACTCGTGCAGTCCCAGCCCTAACACACTCCCCCTTCACTGGTTGACCGTGGTGAGACACATAAGACACGCTCATGCTGGTGATAAGCAAACTCAACAGCCTCCTCGCTTTCCGCATTCAAATCCAATGCAATGCCTCGACCTCCAAACACAGTGTCTTTCATCTTCAGCTTCCTGGCTCCAAGGGAAGAGAGGTACCTTGCTAAGCTCAGCTCCCATGGAAGAGCACAAACGGAGGAGATCCTGGCGAGGCAGGTCGTCGTAGTTCTGTCTCGCAAGCCCGTGTCATGGGGCTATTATAGCCTTGCTACTCGTGACTGCTACGCTCGAGCTGCAAGATGATTCTCAGTATCGAAATGAATACGTCGCATGACAGCAGGGTCAACAAATAGCATTAAAGCTTTTGCACGAGTTATCTATACAGAAAACTTTGCAGTGCGTTGTGACACTACAAATCATACAACATAAATCTGTAGCGGGTGCATTGATCAAAACAGTAATCAAACCGCCAGGAGCCCAGGCAGGACTGGAAACAGAACACTAAATCACTGTCTTTGCCACTGCGTCCCACAGGCAGTCAGGTTTCAGCCCTGGCAACCTGTCAAGGGGCAGATCACTGCTGAGAAAACCCTGCCGCCAATCCCTGACAATTCAATTCCAGGAATCCAAAGCAGAACCTTCTCAGCTGATCTCAGTGACAGCAGCAGTGAGCAAGGATTGACCTCAGAATGGAGGGAAAGTTCATCATGAACAACCATCCCGCTGGAGCATTTCAGGTCATCTCTAATTCAGAAGTTTCACATGGAAATAAACTCCCTGGAACCCTGCTTTTTTTTTTTTTTTTTTTTTTTTTTTTGGCATCACCCAGGAGATCATCTGGTTTTGGTGCCAAATAACAGCCTGAAAATCAGGCAGAATTTCGGATGGGGGTTGCAGGGCTGTGCTTGGAAAGGAAAAGGTATCCACAACAGGAAAGAGCAGTGATAACTGCACTGACACCGCCTGCCGTGGGAGGAGGGAGAATCCCTCCTGCTGGGAGCGGAAGGCAGAGCAGTCGTAGAAATGATATCCAGGACTGCGCTTTCACTTTTAGCTATCTCAGTAAAGCGTAGGAAACGGCACGCGATTCATCGAAGCCTCAGTCGTTATCTGGCTGATGTCAAACTCTGATGATTTGCAGTTCCCAAACGGCAGTCACCTCTTGACAGCCATCAGACAGAAAAAAAATATATCAGAAAATAAATCTAAGGACAGCACCTTAATCATGTTACTGCGTCGCCTCTGGACAGGACACGAGCCCTTGCTGCCACCAGGCTTAAAAATAACATGCAAAGAAAATTTTTGGTGAAAATAATTGCGATCTTGAAGGAAAACAAACCGTGCAGAGTGCACCGATGGCAGTTCATTTTCAGGAAAAGACAACAGGAAGTGGAGGGGGGAGGACATTTTATTAACGTTCACATTTTTGGGAAGCGAACAGCTTCGTAAGACCCCAGCAAAGACAGAGGAGGTCCCGCGAGGCCGTTGCCACCCGAGGGGACGGGACAGCCACCCCTGCGGGGGGTTAATGCCCAGAGGGCAGTCCCAGCCCGCGGCGGAGGCGATGGGGTGTCGGTAGAGCTCACCCGGAGCAGAAGGAATAAATACGGCTTCTCCCGGTGTCCCCGGCCCAGCCTCTCCCCGGGGACTTGCCCGTTTTTTTCCTTTTCTTTCGCTGGTGCCGTTTTCCTGTGTCATTAACCGGCAGCGCCCCGAAGATGTAGAAAAACGGGGATTCCCCTTTCCCAAGGGAGACCGATCTCCAGCCCCGGTTGGACACCCCGCCGCCAGGTCCCGGGGCAGGGGCGCGGGTCCGGTCCCCGTTAGCATCTCTGTACATGGGGTCCCGGCGGAGGGAGGGGCCGGGCACCCCCGGCTCCACAACCGGGAAACGAAAGTGAAAGTGGCGCCGCCGCGTGGTAGCTGCGCAAACCACCGCCCGCTCCCGCCCTCCCGTAGGGCCCCGCCGGGGGAGGGGGTGGATATCACACTCCGGGAGGGGTACAGAGGACCCCGTCACCACCGCTCCCCTCCTCACTCACCGCGAAGCACGGCTGGAGACCTCCGGGGCTGCGAGGAGGAGGCGGACGAACAGGAACGGGCGGAGTTCTCCCCGCCCCGGGATACCTCCCCCTGGGTGGCCCCGGCCGCGCCGCTGGGACTCGTAGTTCGGTGACAGCACCACCACCCTCGCCCCAGTACCGCCCTTCTGTGCTGGCGCTGCGGGGTGGGGAGAGACTGGAGACACCGGTGCCGGTTATCCCGGCCCGCCAGGCTCGGGAGGGGGGTGGGAGATTGGCGAAGCGGGAGTTTAAAGCCCCGGTAACGAGCTCGGCCGCTGGGGAGGCCCCTCCGACCGCTCTCCTTCTCCGGGGCACCCCGCCGCCCCCCGGCTCACCCCAACGGCGGTCCCCAGCGGTTGAGGCTGCCGGTAAACGGGGCACGGGGCCGGGCCTTGCCCTTGCACTGTGGCCCGGCAGCGGCCCCCTTCCCCCGGCACTAAACCTCGGCTCCAGCGACGCTCGGCCACTGCTGAACCGGGCGCTTTAATAAACCACGGGAAAACGTTTTAAGTGTTCAAATTGATCTTTTATGTGAGACTCGGAAAGGGGGGCGGGCGCAGCAGCCTCCGGCGCACCGCAGAGGGCGGCCGGGCCCGCCCCGCCGCCATCACGGCCCCGCCTCTATGGTAACCTCTATGGTGCGAGGAGCTGCCCCGCGGGTCCCATGGTCCTTTGGAAGACCTCCAGGCCTCCAGCCAATCAGCAAGCACACAGCGGAAATAACCAACCAATGGCAGCCCGCGTAGCGACACCACCCTCCCGCCCCGTTGCGCTGTCCCGGATGCTGGCGGGAGGTGCTCGCTCGGCCGCAGCCAATGGGGAGCGCGGATGTTGTCCCAGGATGCCGCGCGCCGTGCGCGGCGGCAGCCAATGAACGCGGAGGACGCGGGGGGGACACGGCAAGGTGAGCGGGGCGGGGGCGCCGCGCTCCTCTTACAGCCGCCGCCGCCGCAGCCCCGAGCGGACCCCGCGCAGGTGGGCCCCGTTCTCCGCCCCGCTGGGGCCCGCCGTCCCCCTCCACGCTGGCAGTGGGGGAGGCTCTGCCGGCCCCGGGTAGCGCCGGGCCCGAACGGGCGGCGGGGACAGGACCCGGCCGTACCGTGCCCTTCGCAGGGAAGCGGCAGCCGTGGAGGGCGCGGGGAGCGATGGGGCCACCGCTTGCCCCACGCAGCCCCCCGGGGCTCGGGCGGGCCCAGGTGGTCCTTGGTGGGGGGGGGCTTCGACCAGGTCAGGGAAGGAACGGGGCGAGTGTGCGCAGCGCTGAGTCCGCCCTGGAAAGGGCCCAGACGAGGATTAACGGGGGGAGGGAGCGAGGGCGGCGGGGGCAGCCGGAGCCGGGTGTGGGGGCGGTGGGGAAAAGCCTCGGGCACAGCTCGGGGACGCGGCTGCAGATAGAGGGTGTGTGTGTGTCAGCCCCCAGAGGGGGGTGCTGGCCGGTGACAGTAGCGTTAGGATTCCCAATTCCTGTTGGGTGGGGTTTTTTTGTGTGTTTTTCTTTGTTTTAGGTTAAGCAAAATGCAGGCTCCTTTGGCTCTCCTCAGCTCCCCAGCCCTGGTAAGTTACCTTTTTTTTCAGAGGAGTATAATAGTACTTAGTGGGTATATATGATTGTGAAGTCTTTCTCTGTGGTGTTTGGTTCAAAATGCTGTTCTGGACACCTTCAGCTGAGGTGGGATCGTGTGGGGGTTGTTTTACTCTGCATTTAAGAAGGAGGGGAAACAAGGTGACCTCTGGTGACCAGAGGGTGAGACCTACCATCTTAGTAGATGTACAATGAACTGCAGGCCCAAGGGCTTCTCTAAAGATAAGGTAACTGCTTGTCACAGAGCTACTTGATCACTCCTTTCTTTCAAGGTATGAATTAGGTATGGAATTGTAATAATGACTGAACTGCTGTAGCAGACCTAACACTTACTGTGTTGTAGTGTGTGCTCTGTGGTACTGGTGCTCATGGACTTAATCCAACTGCCTAAACTAGAAGTAGCCTACATGTGCACACACCTTTGCTTGTTAGTCTTGTTTCATTCTTGAGATGTTTTTAAAAAAAATTAAGATTGTTTTTTCATAAAATAACTGCTCTTTTCTGAGGATGAGTGTGAATGCATCCAACTACAGGAGTTAATTGTCTGTGTTTTGCTTCAGTTCCGGTGCTGTTCCAGGGCTCTGGCCAGACCAGTTTCAGTGTCTGTTTTCAGCAGGCCTGAGGCTCAGACTGTACAGGTGAGACTCTCATGTGGTAAATGGGGTCCTGTATTTCTGTGATTGCTGCCTGTCATAGGTGATAGCTCCTCCTGAGATGGAGGGTTAAGTTTGTATATCAAGAGGATGGCTAATATGGAGATACAGCTTCTAGCCCAGATTGGTGGTGGCTTATCAAGCTTGGCTCATCTTGCTGTGCTTTGAGTACAGGATAAATGGTGATCGTGTTTTATTAAACTTTTATATTGATGATTAAAAGTGTCATTAGCATGTTTCTTCTCCTGTACCCTGCAGCCAGCTGGTGTTTCCCATCCACAGCTGACACGCCGCGAGTTCCAAACCAGTGCTGTTTCCAGGGATATTGACACTGCTGCTAAGTTCATTGGTGCCGGTGCTGCCACAGTCGGGGTGGCCGGTTCGGGAGCGGGTATTGGGACGGTGTTTGGAAGCTTGATCATTGGCTATGCCAGGTAAGAAAGATGCCAGGCTGGCTTGAATTTGTTCCCTTCTTCCAGCACTAAATTTAGTAAATTAGTGGAGCTTTCTCTGGAGTATATGTCCAGCTCTATGTGTATAGTGTATATAAGCAGATACTGTGTTTAACTGATGCAGTACTCCTTGGAACATAAAATGGTTGTTATAATCTGTTATTCTATTAAAACAAATAAGCAAGGACCTGAATTGTTTGCATCCACCCTATACTTCTAAATAATGGAGCTGCTCTGTGGAGCTCTGCCGGCCTCTAGAAGAAATGAAGCACCAGTTGTTAGTAGGAACTGTTGCTTGGTACCACCAGGGCAGGTGAAACAAGCCTTCAGGGTTCAACCTGGCTACATCACTAAAACCAGGGCAAAATCATGGTTTTCTTGTTCCAGCTGGTGGCTGCCTGCCATAAATGTGGTTTGTGCTCCAAAATCCATTGCCTGTGTGGCATAATCCTGGTTTTCTGTGATATGGGCTCTGGTTTGGGGTTGTTTTTTCCTCACTGTGGATCCTTTCTTTTTTTTTTTTTTTTTTTTTTTTTTTTTTTTTTTTTTCCTCCTTCTCTCTGGTTTGTTCCCCCCTCGTACATCATACAGGAATCCATCTCTCAAGCAGCAGCTCTTCTCCTATGCCATCCTGGGCTTTGCCCTGTCCGAGGCCATGGGTCTCTTCTGTTTGATGGTGGCATTCCTTATCCTGTTTGCTATGTGACAACTTCTGGTCCTGGCTGCGGCTTCCATCACTCTGTCCTCTGCGGTTTGAGTCTGCTTCCATCAGTGCGTTCCAGACTGACAATTAAAGAAAAAGATTTCTCTAAATAAACTGGTGACTTTATTTTTTTTTTTTTTTAATTTTTTTCTTATGTTCTGGTCCAGTGGTGGGGGTGTGTTGGTTGAAGAGGGTGATGTCTGTGTGTGGGGGTACCTGTTGATTAAAAAGAAGAGGAATATGAGATAGTGGTAGGAGGAAAATTAATGTGAAGTCAGCTAGGTAGAAGAGGATGTCCTTGAACTGCTCAAATCCATGCAAAAATCCCAACAAGCTTTGCCCTAGTGAAGGAAATACTTCTAGATGAGCTGACAAAGCATTGGCTTTTCCACATACTGTTGTTGAAAACACTATGCTGCTTTCTTTTTTTCCATCTGAAAGACAGTATTTAGAAAGGTGATGGTTACAGGTGAGCATGCTTAGAGGTATGTTAATGGTGTTTGATTAAATAAATTACCAGTAAGTGCACAAGGCTGTGCACTGCGGTATCATCTGAATCTTCTTCTTTCACAAAGAAGGTTTCAAGGTCACGCTGTCTATGTGCCTTCTCAAAGCATCACTTTACACAAAGGACCACAGCTGAGTTATGTTTCTTCCTGCAGCAGTTACATGCTTCAGCTGTTTTAGAAATTGCGGTGTACTAGGGAGGAGAAATGCTGAAATCTAACCTGAATGTGGGACCCTCTGGTAAGGCAGCTGTGTCTTTAAGGAAGGTGAGCACTGAGGGAGTTTGTCTGGTTATCTGCTTTAGTTAATTGAATTAATGCAGCTACTCTGTGCTTAAAGCTACCAAAGGGTGGCTGTGACCTCCTTGGGGGAGGATCCGAACGGGGTGCAGGAGCTGTTCTGTTGTAGCTGCCTACACCCTGTGAGGTGAAAAGGATTTAACTAAAAAAAAAAAAAAAAAAAAAAAAAACAAACCAAAACCAAACCCTGTCCTTGGGACTTCTTGGAGAACCCGGCTCTAGTGGGAGGTGTCCCTGCCTGGGGGTGGAATGAGGTGGTCTTTAAGGTCCCTTCCAACATAAACTGTTGTATGAAAGGTGGCTCAAACCCAGACGAGCTGGAGGGAGACTCACTGGTGCAACTGGAGAGGAGAAACCCTTCAGCCGGGCTGGTGCTGGGGAGGGATGCGTAACCCCGTGCTGTGCGAATCATCCCTGGGGCTTGAGAGCAGCTTGGAGCTGTTGGGAAAACACTGCTGTTACCTGTGTTTCAGTTAGCGATGTTTATTCTCCCTCATGCGTGTGAAACCCCGTGTTAAACATCTGCCGCTGCTGCTCTACCCCTGCTAGAGCAGATGTGACCTTGGAGCTAAAATCACTGCGGCCCGGGCTGAGACGCTGCCCTGCCCTGCCTCCGTAGGCCGAGGGCTGCTGCTGGGGAGTCCCCTGCAGCAGCCGCTTCCCATCAGGGCTTTTTTTTCCACCCAAAAACCCCCAAATTGTTACTTCTGCTGCCTCCACTCCGCGAGGCTCCCGCCGCCGCCGCAGGGGGCGCGCTGCGCCCGGCGAGACGCTCTAGCCTACGGGGAGGCGTCTCTGTGGAAGGGGCGGGGAGACTCTATGGTGGCTGGGAGGAGTTTGCGCCGGCAGTAGAGGTGGGGGCGGGAGGCGCCGCTCTGGCCGGCGATCGGTGGTGGAGGCGCGGGGCGGGGGCCGCTCTGGCCGGCGGACTCGCTGGTGCGGAGTCCCGGAAGCGGCGTTCCCCGAGGCCGGGCGCGGAATGGCGGAGAGTCCGGCCGCCGAGGAGGCGGCCCCGGCCGCGGTGCTGGCGGCGGCGGGTAGCGGCAGCGCCTCGGCCGGCTCGGGTGGCGGCGCGGGGAGCCCCGGCGTCTTCATCCCCGCCGAGCTGTGGGCGGCGGCGGGCTTCGGCGCTGCGACGCCGGGCGCCGGCGTCGCCCCGGGGAGCGGCGGGGCCCCCATCGCGGCGGCAGCGGCGGCGGCGGGGGCCGCGCTCCTCACGCACTCCGCCTTCTGGGACCCCACGGTCAGCGGCGACTGGGACAGCGAGCGGCCCAGCCCGGCCTGTCTCCTGCGGATCAAACGGTGAGAGAGCCGCCCCGGGCCCGGTGCGGGCCGGGGAACCCCCGTCGCCCTGCCCCGGCATCTGCTGTGGGGGGGGGCCGCGGGCCCGGACCCGAGGCTCGGAACGCGGCAGAGACCCTTGGCTCGTCCCCGGTACCCTCGAGGCGGTACCGGTCCCCTGGGCCTTGCCATCCCCTCGCTAGCGGCCCTGGAGACCGGGGTTCAGGCCTGGGGACAGGCCCTGGTCCTCCCTTCGGTGCTTCGGGGCTCTCCAGACCCCGGTCCCCACCATACCCCGGGACTCTCCTTTCTCAGGTGCTTGGGCGAGGATGGAGTCTCGCACCTGGCCCACCCTGGAGCCGTGCACCCCCGTACCGCCATCCGGGGTCTCCGTCTCCGTCTGCCATTGCATTTGGCAGCAGAGCTCCTTGGCTCGTGGCTCTGATCCTGTCCTTGGCATCGCTGGCTGCTCCTCAGAGATGCTGTTAGATGGGGAGGGGAGCAGGCCTCTCAGTCCCCATTAAGCATCCAGTTAAGATGTTTATCCTAAATATTCCCGTAGCAATCCTCCTTCCTGCTGGTGCCCACCCGTTTGGCTGCTCTGACTCCTTAAAGAATCATCTGGTTAAACCTGGCGTGTCAATAACCTTTGCTATAACAAGCAGTATGGTCTCGTATTGTTAGACGTGCTGGCACCGTTTCAACAAGTTCTTCCTCTTCCTTCAGAGCAAGTATTGCTGCCTGCCAGGCTCTTGCTCATCCTTGTTCTAGAGCTTGTATAACGTCTTCCAAAGATGGCACCAGATATTTGGGCACTTTCCAACCCAAACGCCAAAAGCACTGACTTCATAACGGTAGGCAGGAAGGCGAGGCTCTCCTGTTGCTCTCACACTTGTTCTCGCCCTGAAACCTCTCAGAGCTCTAGCTGCTTCCCAAATGGGAGGGTCGAGCGGGAGCTTGTCCTGGAGCTCCGTGCAGCTCCGATTATGTGAGGGAGGTTTTGGGGCGATGAAGGGTGATGGGTGCCATTTGGTTTATCTGTAAACTGCATGGAGTTGTAGGTGATTTGTTTTTCAGTTCATTTGGCCTGAGTTCCTAGGGAAACAAGGCCATTGTGGTCAAGTCGTGTGTGTATGTGCATCCTAACAACTCTTGAACCTGGTGTCCAATTAAACCCAAATTTGTCAGAGCAGTAATGTTCTCAAAGGCAGTTGAGTCACGGTATGTTTGGGGAAAACAAATGGCTGGGCCTACGAAAGGGATCCTGTAAATAGTCTGAGCGTGAAGAGGGAAAACACAGGGAGGGAAAGTCATCCTTTAAACAACAAAATTAACATAAGAGAACTTCTAAGCAACTACCTTAGGGGAAGTTTATGGTTGAAGTTTTATGCACTGGAGCTGATCTACGGTAAAATATCGGGCAGCGTGTAGCCAGGGTGCGCTTGGTCTGATGCCTCGCGTATTGATTCATTGAATGCTGCCTGTGCTCTTGAAATGCCTCAACTATTTTTGGGGATAAGTTGAAATTGCGCAGCCAGAAGACAGTCAGAGGCAGAAGAGAAATGTCTAGCTCTTTATGACTTGCATGTTTCCATCTTAAAAGTCTGTCCCTTTGCATCCGTGCACAGATCTGTTGTCTAGAACGTTCCGTGCCTCGAGGGCTGATGAACGCCAAGGGAGATCTTGACTAATTCCTGTTTCCTTTCTTCAGGGATATCATGTCCATTTACAAGGAACCGCCCCCGGGAATGTTTGTTGTGCCTGATCCCCATGACATGACCAAGGTAAGAGAAGATTTGGAGCTAGTTCAACTTTCTGCTTCTCTGTATGTTGCTGTTGATGGCTGCTGTAAGGGTTTGCCCAAATGGAGTATTCCCTTAATGTTTTGAGAGAAGTCAGGGTGAGTCTTGCAAGAGCATAATGAGGCTCCAGTTTCTTGGTGACATTTTGATGAGCTGCATTTAAAATGGGAGGAGGCTCTCAAGGAAACTGGCTCTGTGGAGATATACCATCACAGGGGTCTGAGGAGCTTCCACGGATAAAGCCAGCTTGCTTTAGTGGGCATGTGAACCAGTGAGGTGCTGATCCAGCTGGTTTCATCCTACTGATCCTTGAAAACAATCAATAGAGCAGCTCCAAGAAGAGCGAGCTTCATGGAAAGCTGTTGGCCATGGGGGGCTTCTCAGAGAGGCTGGAAATGAGGAACGTCCATTAGCCACAAGCAGTGCTGGAGTGTCTATAATCCACCTGTGGAACCTGGAGATGTTGAATTGTTGTGAGCTGGTAGAGAGATGTGTCTCTGCACCCGGGCCCTGTCCTGCTACGGAGCTGCCCGCTGGGTTCTCACAGGTCCCAGGGTTGTGTGCAGGTCTGACCCACGCAGCCGCTCCCACCACATCGCCCCCAGCAGACCTGCTCCCTGGGGACACGGGCATGGCTACGGCCTCTCCTGTCCTGGTTCTTCCCCTCCTGGCTCTCGGGGTTTTCCAGGATTGGGAATTTCTGATTATGTCCGAGAGAGTGCAGTGAGCCGGGAGGCAGATTGCTCAAACGGTGTTCTTGATCCAGTGTGTTTCTTGGCTGGCGCTGCCCTTTCTCTAGCCAGTGTCACCTGGTCTGGCCGTGCTGGTTTCTGAGAGTTGTGTGTGCGTGTGTGTGAGGTTGCTTTGGTTTTGCCTCTGCTGCACACTTCTCCCACCCCCCTGACAAACGTGGCATCCCCCAAATTCCCCTCCCCCAGGTCAGCGCCTGCCTGGCTTAGGGCCCCTGGATTTTTGGAGGTAGCACAAAGGGAGTGTCTCTGCACAGCCTGCTCCCACCTGGAGCACTGAGCCGCAGCTCTGCCTTCCCTCCGCCTTGGAAGCTGAAAGTGCCAAAATGCCCTTACACGGAAGCGCGGGTTTGTAGAACACCAGCCTTGGGGCGCGTTTAACTGAAATCCTGGGGAGGTAAGAGGATGGTTAAAGGAGACTGCTTGGATCAGTTGGGGAGTGAGCTTCCTTAATAGCCCAAAGGGAGTAGATTTCCTGGTATACAATTGGGATCTTTGAGGGTAATTAGCACGGAGAGAATAGGGTCTTAATTTTGGATCCTGGCAGAGGAAATTGAGTGATTGGTTTCAATAAGACCAAATCAGCGTGAGACCATAAAATTGAGGAATGCGCTAGTTTTGGCAGAAATTTTGAATTTTTTTCTTTCTAAAATTAGATTTTTTTCATATTTGAAATCTTACTCTTTTTTTTTTTTTTTTTTTTTTTTTTTTTTTTTAAGCCTAGCTTACCAGCTGAACTGTGATTCAGCCTGGTTTGGACTGTCTAGAGATGTATGGGAGGCAGCTGTTGTGGACTCTGGCCAAACCTCGCGTTGGAAACCTGCTTTGCACATGGAGTGTGGCAGAGGGGAGAGAAGTGCGCAGCAGTGGCTCTGGCTAACGAGGGAAGGAGGGGAGGGTTAAGTATGGCCTGCACATGGCGTGTGCTTGTGGAAAACGCTGCCTCTGCGCTGCTGCCTGGGTGGAGATTTCTTGCCTTCGGTTGGCTTTGTTGAGGATTTGTCGGTGCTGCACAATTTTGAAGTGGTGCGCAAGACGGGCTTTTGTTTTCCAGATTCATGCATTGATCACAGGCCCATTTGACACGCCTTATGAAGGGGGTTTCTTCTTGTTCCTGTTTCGCTGTCCTCCAGATTATCCCATCCACCCACCAAGGGTCAAACTGATGACAACGGGAAATAACACAGTGAGGTTTAACCCCAACTTCTACCGCAACGGGAAAGTCTGCCTGAGTATTCTAGGGTAAGAGGAGACTTTGGCTGTTTTGATGGGAAATCAGGAGGTGGCTGCAGGCTGCATTCTGCCTCACGCACCCTTCTCGGCGCGTTGTGCCATGTTCTTGCCCCAGATGTGTGCTTGGATGCACCTTTATGCTTCTGTGAAGTCGCGTGCAGAATCGGAGTCGTACAGCAGTACAAATTCCTTTACTGAAATAGGAGCCTAACTTGTCTTTAAAAGCAGGGGAAGCACGAAGCTCGGTGGATGCTGCCGCTTTTCTCCTGCTTCCTCTTGCGAGGCCTTGGCCCGAGCGCTGCGTTTCTTCTGCTTTTGCGCTTTGCAGCCTGATCCTTAATGTTGTTTGAATGTAGGTTTTTGTGGTTTTAATTTCCTCTCTCCGTGTGTGGGTTTAAAAATAAATAAATAAAATTAAAAGCCACTAAGAACTTCCTTGAGAGCCATTTGACTGCTCTGGGCTTCCACCTACACATAGTATGTGGGGCTGAGTGGTGGCTGTAATGATTTACAAGCGCTGCTGCCATGCTGCCTGTTCAAACAGGCTCCGCTGCTGCGGATGCTCGTTATTCACCTGCTCGATTTTTAAACACGTGGATGTCCTGGTTGATTGAATGGCTCTTATGGCTCTGCCAGAGGAACGCTGGCTGTGGTGTGATGTTCCCAGCCCCAGCTGTGACAGTTTTGGTTGCCAGTAAAGAAAGGCTTTTGCTGAGACCCTGGACTGGTGCAGTTGGGGTGTTAGTACGTAGTTCCTTCTGCTGCAGAGGGATAGTAACGGCAGGCAGGTGAGGAAGGGGCAGTGACGGCTTGAATTGCTGTAGGGTTATGATCAACCAGCAAGAGTCTGAGCGCTGCTGTGGTTCTAAAACTGCCTTTTTTGGGGATGGTTTCAGCAGTGCTGTGCATGTGCCACCTACACCAAAGTTGGTCCAGGTAGCCGATACCCATCAGCTGATAGATACTGGTCTCAGGGCTGGGTGAGAGATGCATTGTACCGGGAAACACCTTCCTGGGCATAGGAAGTCTTCCTGATCCAGTGAGCTGGATGCCAGCGCCTGCAAAGCACTGAGGTGTGTAGGGCATGTCCATATCTCGGCTGTCCGAAAGCCCAGCAGCTTCCGTGAAGGCTGCCTTGTTGCTCTCGCAATTGTAGCCCTGGCATGGAAGCTAAATTATTGAAGAGCGAACAAAGAGCCTCGGCCTTAGCAGAAATGGGAAGCACAGAGGGAGCTGCAAATGAAAGGATTTAGGAAGAACGTATGTGGGTCAGCACATCCTTGTTCAGCTCACAGGGAGACAGGTCTGTATCTGGAACTAGGATATTAAGGGCAAGCAGCAGAACAGCTTTTTCTGCTTCTGATGTTCTGCGCAAAGGTTTTTGCTACCCTCTGCGTACAAAACGGGCACCTTATTCCTGTAGCAGAGCATCCATTAGTGCTTTTGATGGTAGTCCTTGTGCTGAGTGTCTGCGTTACAGACTGCACAAGTGATGGTCTTGTTTGAGTCTTGAAAATCGGATTTCCATTCTTAAGAGTTGTTGGTTTTGACTTATGGTAGTGCTGATGGCTTGTGTTGCTCCAGGCTGCTGTGCGAAATGATAGCTGTAGCTTTACAGTGCCCTGTGAAATGCTTGGAAATGGTACTTCTCAACTCGTGTGTGATGCCCTGTGTGTGTTAGCAGCGGAGCGAAGTTTACCAGCCTCTCTTGTCTTGCTCAAGCTGAACTACTCATTTAGTTGAGAGAATAAACCACCTGGACCCTGAAAACTTTCTCAGTGTCCAGCGCTTTCTGTATCTGTAGCGGCTGTTTCTTTTCCTGTCGCATTTCTCCAAGGTGTAGATGTGGCTTCCCAAGCTGTCTGATCTTTGGTAGTTGGAGGGAAGGTGCTTACTGGACCAGTCCTGCATTGTTAATTAATGCTTTTCTGTTTTAATGCCTCAGCACTTGGACCGGGCCTGCATGGAGCCCAGCACAGAGTATCTCTTCAGTCCTCATCTCCATCCAGTCCCTCATGACCGAGAACCCCTATCACAATGAACCCGGCTTCGAGCAGGTGAGAATTTGAGGTGGATCGTCTCCGATTCTGCAGCTGTTTGTCTCTTCCCTCCACACTTTGCTCCTGGTGGCAAATTCCATTCTGGAAACGGGGACAAAAGTAGGTTATGTCGTATGGCTTTTTTCCAGCTTGCTCTGCCTCTAGTCAGAGCTTGAGGGGGAGTCGCAAGCCAGCTCTGAACCGGAGGCTGCTTAGCTCACGTATGTGTAAGGTAACAGAAGAACAAGAGGCATTGGAGAAGTTGCCGGGGAGATGGGTTGGCTCTTCGTTTCTCTGCTACATGACTCCTGAAATGGCTTCCTTGGGACATATTGTCACGCAGGAACCAAACTCCTCATGTTTTCATGGTCTCCAGCATCTCGGAGAGGCAGGTTTCTGTGCTAACTTTATGAGTTGACCTGTCTCCACAGCTGTATGAGCCCAGGCTCCGGAGACATGTAAAATCTTGCCAGCTTTTCATTTGCAGTATAAATTAGCTCAGCATTCACAGAACAGACAGAGCTGTAGTGGGTTCGAGCACCAGTGAAATTCATCGGGCCCGGGAGGCAGACACGAAGAGCCGTTGCAGTCGCACGGACTCACTGGCCCAAATTCTATTTCCAGGAGAGGCACCCCGGGGACAGCAAGAACTATAATGAGTGCATTCGGCATGAGACCATCCGAGTAGCAGTGTGCGACATGCTGGAAGGAAAGTGTCCCTGTCCCGAGCCATTACGGTATGGAAAAGAGGCATGGAGGGAGCATAAGAAAGTGGGTGTGGGGAAGCGGGATAAACTTCTCTGGCTGCTGTTTCTGAGAGCTGCATCAGGGAAGAACAAGCCTTTAACTCTACCTGGTCCAGCGAAGAGTCGTTTTTTCTCCCCTGAAGTGGATGGCTGATCTGTGTGGTGCTCAGGAGCTGTGCGCTGACAAAGGCTGTGTTAATGTGCACAATGGCTGCATCCTCCGACTTGTGTTTGAGAATAAATGTGCCTTGTCTTATGGGGCAGGAAAAAAAAATCTCAGAGGGAGGGGAGTGCAGCTGTTGTGGAAACATGTGCAGAATCTCTTCAGCTGCAGTGATGCTGCAGTTCATTTCGCTCTGCCTCCTGCCTCGCTGTACCCTTTGGTTGTCTGGGACACCCTGTGTCGTTGTCCACACTGGTTACATGAACTGGAGTTCAGCGGGATGGGGTGACTCTGGATGATGTGACTGTTGTAACACTGTCGTTTTGTGTTGACTGTTTGCTCTCTCGTTGCGTTCAGGGGTGTAATGGAGAAGTCCTTCATGGAATACTACGACTTCTACGAAGGGGTGTGTAAAGAGAGACTTTATCTCCAAGGACAGACGATGCAGGTGGGTGGCAGACAGTTTTCTTGTTGATAACACACTGCCTTAGATAAGGCTGTTGTGATTAGTGACAAACAACAATGTGCAGCACCTAGAGGTATATGGGGTGAGTCTGGGTCTTTTCTATGAACTGTATGTTCCAACTTTGAATGATGAAATTCAGACCGGAGACATTCCTGTGGATAAAACACTACCTTCCCCAAGTTCAGAGTATGTGCGCAATGTTTCCAAGGCTGTTAGAGTTCTGAGTGCTGGACCTGAGCCACTCTCACACCCGGCAAGCGGGTACTTCTTCCGGCAGTGGAACCGGTACAGTTTGCTTTCATGTGGGTTTGGTGTTAAGCAGGGAGGGCACATGCCGGTTATCCAATGCTGGTGGCAACTGAACTCCATAGCAGCATTTTCCTGTTGGGACACTGGTAGAGTTTCTCTTTTTCAGAGGTTCCTTTGCTCATACAGCCGATAGGAACTTTTCTCTGACAGTCCTTGTTCTGTCAGATGAGATTGAAAGTGGCTGACTGAGTCAAAAGTTACTGGGGGGGGGAAGGGTGGGGGAGCAGTGACAATACGGCAGACACATCTAGACAGGTTGAGTACAGGAGCTTATTTCTGCAGGAGAGCAGACTTTAAAGAATAGATTGCCAAGCTATTTGCATATGAACAGATGTGTCTTCCTCCCTCATCGGCCACCTCTTGTCTGACTCATTGAGAAATTCCACTGCTAAGAAAACATGGAGGTGGTTGATTTAATGATCTTGTGTCTCTGAGCCCTTTTTTTCCTGTCAGTGCCTTCACTGGCTGTGTAATTCATAAATTAAAAGCACTCCCAAAGCAGCAGAGTTGATGTTTGGAGTGAGAGGTTCCCATAAGGAAGGTCTGTGCCTGATTTATAGCTGCAGAGAGCACTGAACTGAAGGCTGTGCAGTGAAGTTTGGTGACTAATATTAGAGGTTTGTCAGGTGTGTCCCACTCTTGTTTCTTCTTCTTTGAGGACCCAGGGCTCGGTTGTTTTCTCCGGGGTTTATGAAGATCACTGTGTTGTGCTCAGTTCTCGGAGGTAGTGACCGTTGTGGTCTGTTTTCTGCTCACTTGTAAATAGTAGTGCAGCAAGCATGAACACAACGTGCTGGAGAGATGGTATTGTCGTCTTCACTACCCTCTGTTTAAAATGAAGTCACTCCAGGCTCAGTATCAGTTGAGTGCTTGCCAGATGTGCTGCCTGGTTAACTCTGGGGCCACGTGTTGGCTTGTACCAAAGATTTCCATCAGATGGGACAGGGTAAACTCCACCACCACCTTATGTAGCCCTGGCAGCGTGTCTTTGACCTGGGATGGGGATAAAAGCAGGCAAAAAAAAAAAAAAAAAGCAGAGCTCTCCAAAGACTTTCTGCCTCTGACCTGGCTACATCTCAGCTGGGGGCCTTGATTTAAAATGAGAATGGCAGTGCTTTCATTTGGAAAGGGTCTGTAGGACTAATATAAAGTGTGGTCAAGTCTTTGGCCTCTGGATTTTAGGGGCTTTCATTTGTAGTGTTTTCCCTGCGGCTTTCATTTGTGGTGTTTTCCCTGCCTCCTTGGAGTGGGCCTGAGACCAAATCTTTGAAATAGTTTACTGCCTCAGAGCTGTAGAAATCTAACCGGCGTCTGCTTGGCCTTTCATCAGTATTTGAAGTTTGCTTGGCTTTGTAAGGATTCCCAAAAGAGACTCCAAAAAGAAGTTATCTTCAGTTTTCAACCTCTGCCATGACAGTGGAAAGTTTAGGGGCTTCTCCATCATAAGATGGGATTTAACCCTGTGCTGGTTTTGGCTGGCGTAGAGTTAATTTTCTTTGTAGTACAGGGCTGTGTGCTGGAAACGGTGTTGATAAAGCAGGGATGTTTTAATTACTGCTGAGCAGTGCTTGCCCAGAGTCAAGGCCTTTTCTGCTCCTCACACCACCCACCGGTGAGGAGGCTGGGGGCGCACAAGAAATTGGGAGGGGACACAGCCGGGACAGCTTTTGCTTTACTTATTAAACTGTCTTTGTCTCAACCCATGAGTTTTCTCACTTTTACCCTTCTGATTCTCTCCGCCATCCCACCGGGGGGAGCGAGCGAGTGGCTGCATGGTGCTTAGGTTGAACCATGACAAACCCATAAATCTTTGACCATTCGTTGCCCCATTGCTACACAACTTTTTTCTTTCTACCTCTCGCCAGAAGGATAATGGTCTATATTAATAGGCTTATCTGTGGGTTTCTTCCAGGATCCTTTTGGTGAAAAACGAGGCCACTTTGACTATCAGTCCCTATTAGTGCGTTTGCAAGGAATTCGGCAGAAGGTGCAAGAGAAACACCAGCAGGAGAATACAGAAATAGACTCTGAGAGCAGCTCCTCCGAGACAGAGACAGACACTCAAGGTTGCTCTAAAGCTTAGAGCTGCGTTACCAGTGGAGAGGCCAAGCCGTGGGGATGTTCTGTCTTCGCACTCTAGAGTACCCCTGACAGACTCGACAACCAAACCAATGCCAGAGCGGAGAAAACTGCGGGATATCTTCTGTCTCCTTTCACTGCTTTGGTGGATAACGCTGAACGAGAAGACTTCATGCTAGACAAAGCCAAGCTTGTGACAGGCTACTCTTAAAAGGTACTTACTATGCTAGAAAGCCGGAGCATGTGGCATCAGGTTATTTTTTGGAAACACCTACACTGGTTGGTTTTTTGGTTTTGTTTTTTTTTTTTTTTCTTTTTTTTTTTTTTCCCTCCATTTGATTAAAGAATGAGATCTAGACTGCGAATCCTCTTTACAGCTTTTCTGTTCCTAGACAGTGAGCCCTTCCCTGGGGCCGTGCTGAAGGTGAAGCTGTAGCTGTGGGAGTGCTTTGATGAGTCCAGGGTATGACCGGGCCCACGCACCGTGTGCCCAGGTGAAACCTTTTTGTGCGGGTTGGGAGAGATGGAGCCTCTCTGCTCTGTGGAGCCCATCTACCTGACGTCTTTCTTCTGGACACTGTTCTAGACAGACCAAAGATAAAGAGCAGTGGTGGAATCTGGGCTCCTTTCTGAAAGCTTTACTCAAGCCCTGGGTGACTTTGTCCACTGAGACTTCAGGCGCAAAGGGGCAGATGAAAAGTGGAAACTGCGAGAATCCATAAATCGAGCACAGGTGTGTTCATCCTGGTGTCTTGGGGAAGGGAGGGTGAGAAAATCATTCGTCAGAGATGGGGGGAGCACTTCACAATAAGTCTAGTTTGTGTATTATTTCTTTAAGGTATTGATTTGAATTTAGCATTCTAGAAATATTTTATTCTGGCTGCTCTGAACAGAGCTGTTTTGTTTCCTTAACCGAAGTACTCTCTGCTTTCCACCACCCTAAGTCAGTGTAGCATTTTATTTTCCTCCCTTCTTCCTCCTGCCACCTCACTCCCCGCTGCCACCTTGACCCATCAGATCGAAACGCTACAATAAGGGGCAATTCCAGCCAAGAAAGCCACCGTTCCTGGGTGGAGTTCTTCAGAGGTGTACACCTTGTTATTGACAAACTCCTTTGCCAAACTTGGCCGAGCGCAAGCTAGCCGAGTGTCATAAAGTTTAACACTTCAGTGCTTTGAATGTTTTAAACAGCAGCTTTTTACTGTGAGCGAAGGCCAACCTCTCGGAGAGGTGTCTGCTGGCTGCGAGTGCCATTACATCAAAGATGTATTCGGTGTAACTTGGGTGGAGGTGAAATACTCAGTTTCTCCAGGTAAATGAGAATGGGGATGATTGATTGGAGCAGTATGATGTTTTGTTGATCAAGAGCTTAATCTACTCTTTTTTTTTTTTTTAATTATTTTTACGGGAGCTTTGATAGAAAGCTAAGCACAAAGTTGCACATTATCCTGGGCCCTCTCCCAGTTTCCTTAAACACCTTCCCACCAGCTCGGCCCCGTTTCAGTCTCCTGGTGGTGGTGGGAGAACTTCCAACACAGTCATATTTGTTCTAAAAAAAAAAAAAAAAGCGCAGAAAGAGGGGCCAAAAGACCCCTGCCGTGTGTTGTACGGAAAGGCAATGCCCCATGCGTCACTGAATTATTTTCAGTCTCTGTGATTTGTATCAACTCTTGCAGAACTCGGAAGCCTGCACACTGCTGCTTAAGCAGCTCTGAAAAGTGGAAACATTTCTGAATTAAGGTGCCATTTAACGACTAGGGAACCTTTTTTTTTTTTTTTTTTTCCCCTTTAGCAAGCAAACTCCCCTGGGTCTGTCATTGGCTTGATTTAGACTTAAACCTTGTCTTCCCTCGAGGGAAAGCTGAACTTACACAGGACTCACTCAACACATACACCAGATGAGAGTAAATAAAGCGGTGTCCACCTTGAAATGAGGTCTCGGGGAGGCAGCGGGGTCTCCTAAGAAGTCATGAGCTGCGCGCTACTTTACCGCCTCTTTAATCCCATTGTAAATGTCACGTTGTTTTTCACCATTCAGTAGCATTGTGGGTAGAGCTGTGACTCTGCTGCCTTCCCGAGGCAGAGCTGGTTCTGAAATCTGTTTGTGATGCATGTGGCGTTAACCATCCACTGATACAACGAAACAAGAAAATGCCTTATTGTGGACACTATTCACATAACTAGCATGTGGCTGTAAAAGAGAAGTATTAGTTTTATAGCTCTAACGTTGTCTGTCCTACCATTTCTGAATGTTTCCATTTCAAAGTGACAATCCTCCAATGACTGCTCTAGGCAGAGATGTTTTAGCAACAGATTTTTAGACCTAATTGAGTTGAAAATATATGCACAAGAGTCACTCTAAGATACCTTGTTTATATACTATTGTACATAAGATTTTTTTTGTGCAATAAAGTTTGTTTTGGCAGAATCTAGACTGTGGCACTCCTTAGTGGAACAACGACTCATTCACAGAGCAGAGAGGACTACAGAACAGTTTCTCAATGTCACTGCTGGCTCCGAGATTCTTTAGCCGGAGTTAAATTTGCATCCTCCGAGACTGCAGTTGCAATAGCAGCTTAGATATTTTTCCTGTTGCTGTGACAAGGTCATTAGTTGTCTGTAATGGTAAGTGGCATTTCCACCCACAACAGAGGAGAAAATTCAGAGGTGAGCAAGTACAAATTAGTCCTATTAAACTTTTCAAGTTAGACACTTTTTACAAAAGTTTTATTTCGAGTCCACTGTCCCTGTGTTTCAGGTGATATGTGAATAACCTAACAAGAAGAATTATATACAGGCACAGAGCACATAGCAGTCAAGGTATTGCCTCCTTGGCTTCCTCCGGAGTGATTTCCTGAGAGTACAGCTCTGTAAAGAGAGCAGGCAGCCAGTACTGAGGTTCTCCTGCTGCCTGCGTATCCAGCCAGGCCATTCCTTCCTTCAGCAAGTGTTCCTACACAAACAGAGCGGAAACTGTGAGTGAAACTTAACTAAATGCCTGAGAAGCCGTTTACAACAGAGGCCTGACCCCACATTTGTTCTAGGGTAAGGGAGGGTGTAGAACTTGGGCTACAAGAATTTTTACTCAACTTGACCGGGAGAAATATCCAGCCATGCCCATCCTGCATGTTTATGTAGGACCTAAGCTATCAAGATTCAAGTTTTAATGGAGATTAGCGAGGCCACAGGAATATCTGCAGCTTCTGAGATTCTGCTTTCCTCAATCTACGTTTATGCAGTGTGTACTCTGCCTTTGGTCTACCGGCTGCTAGCTTAGAATCCCCTGTGCGGGCCGTGATAACGCATCCCCAGCAAAGTGCCTGCTGCGGGAGCAGTCGCTCTACACTGTCACTGAACTCCACTGTGCACAAGAGACCTTCATACATACCAGCACTTGCTTGGCACGTTCCGTCTCCCACTTCAGACTGGATCTGATCTCACTGACTGTTACATAGCCCTTTTTCTGAAATGAGAGGAAAAATACTGTGTGCTTATCATCCACTTAATTCCATAGGCTGGAAGAGTGTGGGCAGTTTTACATAGTCCCGGTCTAATCACAGTTCTCTGTCATGGAAGCATTAAGGTTCTTTCAAGGTGGTTGTATTTTAAAATCTTGTGGCTCAATACCTCTGCCAGCTGCAAGACGACAGTGTGATCCATATTCAGTTCCGCTGGTACAGACTGGATCAGGTATGTTCCACCAACGGGGATAATCCCAAAGCCATTCCCCAAGACCTTCAGTTTCTTGATTGCACGAAGAAGATCATCCCTGAGAAGCAAGAGGTCAATGCAAGGCTTTAAAGTGAGAGCCCCTCAAACTGCACACTACGTTCTCTAAATGAGGAAGACTTGACACGGAGAAGCTATAAGCAGTAACAGCTCCTTGGAGCTTGCTGCAGTTTCAGGTAATCAACAGCTGAAAGAATTTTATAAAGCAATTTAGAATTAGTTTGCAATATCTGTGCCCCTCTTCAGAAGGGGAGACTTGTATTAGAGAGACACTTGGAGCACCTGAGTTGCAAGTGCCAAACTTTAAGGTTCAGCCCCAACCGGTGATTGCAGTGAACTCTGTCCTAAAATCTGCTTCTGTAATGACACTTACCAGCCCCTTCCTTACAGCTCAGGAGACCACAGCAGCTTCAGCAGACTGTGGCAGTAGGAGAGCTGGATTTGCAGTGGACTAATTGTCTCCAGCTCAAAGCAACAGTCCTTTAATGCCTTAGGGCTCCCAGAGAAAGCACAGGGCGCACACAGCTGCTTTCTCAAGTGCTGAAGTCATTAATTGTGGTGCATGTGTAAGCAGCTCCACAGCTAGAAGTCAAATTTTGCGTCCAATTAACAGCAGCACCTTCAAGTGCTGCTGAGATCAGTCACTCCCTTTTCTTCCCCGAATGCTACTTGATTCCTCTTTTCTGGAATACACAGACACTCACTGGCTGACATCCTGAGCAAACTTCCCCCTTCCCTTCAGCACTTGCTGATGAAGTTCTTCCAGTGTTATCAGACCTAGAAGTCAACAAAAGGGGACAGGAAACCATTACTCCACAGCAACAAAATTACTCCAGCAAGAGCAGTCAAGGGTCCTTTGTGCCTTTGCCACTGGCTCCCCCTCTGCCTTCCATTGAACAAGCGGCTGTTCATTGTTCCCAGTATCAAGCCTTGGATGAGATAAGCACCCAGTCACTTCTGTTCCCAGAACTAACACACAGCAGTCAGCTGTTGCCTTCTCCCACAAATGTATCGGACTCAAGTTTCAATGGGCTTTGCTGTAGCCCATTTCTGGTCTCGCATTGCCCTTTTGGAGTGAAGAACATCTGACTGTCTTTTCATTAGTCACTAATCACTGGTATTCCAGCTCTTCTGGATATTGCTGTGATTCTTTAGAGACAATCTTACTGCCAGGCTCAAAGCAGTAACTTAGCAGTTTCGTACTCCTCCCTGCTCCTTCCCCACAATACTGCGAGTTATGGTTTTGTTACCTAAATGGGGCAGAGTTGGCTGATTTCTGCAGAAATCAATGAAGCTGGGTGATTGCCCCTGGGGAGTGGCTGTAACACTGTAGAAACAAAACAAGGCTTTTGGGGGGCGATGAAGACAAAACTGCCATCTTGGTATTTTCATGAAATCTACTAAAGAACATTACACTGAGTGATGCGACTCATTTTTCCACAGGGAAAAGGCATCCTCCTGCATCTATCTCCTAGAAACCAGACACAGTGGGACCCTCACCTCCATTCCTGTGTTTCAGAGCCAGGCACACTTCAATGATCTGCACACCCAGTTCATAGTAAAAGTCTCCAACTCCCAGCATCTCTGACCAGAATCCTTTACCAGCTGTGAAGTGAGAAAGGTGAAAGTGACTGGACCATTGGCAAAAACATCCTTCCTTAAGAGTTACTGGTGCCAAGCAGGCTGCTCGCAAACCTTGCTGTGAGGACTCTTAGATCTGTCAATGAAGAGTCTCCATTTTGGTTATCTCCACCTGTTTTTCCCCACCGTTTTAAGTAAATAACACCCAATGGTACGTTACACCAATTCACAAGCCCCAAGAATCAAAACACCACCAGCTTTCCTTAAGGACAACTTCCACCAACTCCACTGCGAGCTGTTTACAGTACAGGAACAGCGAGATGAATCTTTAGTCATTAACCCCGGCGCCTGTTCCTCACATGCCAAAGGATCCACTCCGATTGTGGCACACATGTCCTGGAACTGGACCCGGAACTCGGGGTTTTTACGGATCTCTTGCTTGTGTTTGCTGGCAAACTCTTCTAAGTTGGTCTTAAACATGTCCAGCTGCTTAGACATCTGAAAGAGAATTGCAGAGCAGCATTTCTGTCTTAACACTTATTTAATGCAGTTTTTCTGTAAACACAGTCCCCAACAGGCACTACGTAAGCAGAGTCCTCAAGAAATGTGCTGCCGACCCAGTGCTGATGGCCCCAGTGGTCTTAAAGGAAGGAACCAAGATCAAATTGCTCGATGGAATGCAAATTCTCCACATGTACGCTTTTAACACTGAATACAAACTAGTATAAGTGGAGCTCAGACAAGGCAAAGGGCTGTTCTGAACCAAGAGATGGGCTCAGAAGGGGGCCAGCAGGTATTCTGTGCTGTCTGTGGTGCAGAAACAATTCTACAGAAAGGAGATGTTGCCGAGGTCCTGAGCAGGGAGGCAGAGCGAGACCCATAGCAAACATCACAGCTCTCTGATGGAAAGGCAGCCTAAGGTGCTGCTCATGGATAATGCTCCAAACGCTGAAGCAGAGGGGAAAACGAAGCCCATGTTTGCAGCAGGGCTCACAACCAGAGTTATTCCTGCTGCCAGGGCAGGGGTGGGTCTCCCACCTGGGCCAGCTGGTCTTCGGCCAGGACCGTCCCTCGCTCCTTGTACTTCGCCTGCAGGAGGAAAACGGGATGATGGAGATGGTGCTGAAGGACAGACGGACTGGAAACCAAAACTGGATGGGGGACATGCTCCTTAAAGATGGATGAACCAGGAGGACCTGTGGCCCAGTGCCCTGGGCAAGCAGGGGGGCTGCCAGGAAGCTTGGGGCACCCTGGGCTTGGAGCAGGGCTGGCGCCGGCTGGGATGGCAGATGTGAGGATGGGGATGGCCCCACACCGATCCTGACACCCCCCACCACGTGACCGAAGGGTATGCCCCCCCCTCTCATGGGACCGGTGGAGCCTGGCAATCTCCCCCGGGGCCACTGGGTCCGGGCCCAGGGGGTCCCTGTTTTCCCCTTATATGGGCCTGACACCCCTCCCACAAGCCTGACACCCACCACACCGGGCCTGACACCCCCACACAGGCTTGGCACCCACTACACCGGGCCTGGCACCCACTGCATCGGGCCTGGCACCTCCCCACAGGCCTGGCACCCACTGCATCGGGCCTGACACCTCCCCACGGGCCTGGCACCCTCCCCACAGGCCTGGCACCCCCCCACGGGCCTGGCACCCTCCCCACGGGCCTGGCACCCTCCCCACGGGCCTGGCACCCTCCCCACGGGCCTGGCATCCCCCACGGGCCTGGCACCCCCCGCACCGGGCCCAGCATGCCCCATCCTACGGGCCTGACACCCCCCCACGGACCTCGCACCTCCACGGGCCTCGCACCCCCCGCACCGGGCCTGGTACCTCCCCAGGGCCTGACCACCCTCCCCCGGGCCGGCCCCACCACCCCCCCTCCCGCAGACCGATCCGGCCGCCTTCCCGCCCCCTCCCCAGCGGGGTCCCGACGCCCCTCACCTCCGCCAACTTCTTCTTGGCGATGGCGCCCGCGCCCACCCCCCGCCGGTGCATCCCGCCGCCGCCGCCGCCCGCCGCGCTCCGCCTGACGTCATCTCCCCGCGACGGGCGGCGCTGACGCACGGTGGGAGGGGGTGGAGGTAGGGGGGTGTCACTCTCCCGGGCACCCCCGGCTGGTTCCCCCCCCCCCCCCCCCCCCGGCTCCCCCCCCCGAGGGCCTGGGGGGGCACTGGGGGCCTCAAGCCCCTCGGGGGGAACGTGTGTGTGTGTGTATGGGGGGGTGAGAGGGTGGGGGGAGAGGCCCTGCTTGGGGGGGTTGGGAGTGTCGCCCCCCCCCCCGAGGTGGGGGTAACCGCCACTGGAGGGGGGGCTCAGGTCCTCCGGGGTGAGGGGAGCCCCGCTTCGGGTAAGGGTGACCCCCTCCAGGTGGAGGTAAGTCCCTGGTTGGAGGGGGGGGGTGTCCCGGAGCCCCGGGTTGGGGGGGACAATATAGAGTCATGGGATGGTTTAGGTTGGAGGGGATCTTAGAGACCACCCTCTGCCCCCGGGCAGGGCCACCTCCCCCCAGCCCAGGTCGCTCCCAGCCCCGTCCAACCCGGCCTTGACCACCTCCAGGGATGGGGCAGCCACAGCTCCTCGGGGCAACCTGCGCCGGGGGCTCACCACCCTCACAATTTCCTCCTAAAACCTATTCTAAATCTTCCCCTTTTCAGTTTGAAGCCATTACCCCTCATCCTGTCACGACACGTCCTTGTAAAAAGCCCCTCCCCGTCTTTCCTTCAGGCCCCCTTCAGATACTTCAAGGGGCTACAAGGTCTCCCCGGAGCCTTCTCTCCTCGGGGCTCCTTCGGAAGGGCAGGCTGACTCCCAGCCGGTTGGCTGCAGGACCAGCCCTTGGCCGGAGTTGGGTTTTTTTTTTGCAGCCCGAGCTGAACTTTACTTTTCTTCTTCTTTCTGTGTTAGGGTTCAGTCAGCTGTAGGCCAATTCACTGACACGCACAAGGTGCGTTGTGACCCTTGTGAGCCTTCTTTGGAAGGACACTTATTCTTTCAGCAATTCAGTAATATTTTATAACCCATCCCCAAATCAGGTCCTGTCTGAATCTTATTTCAGCTTCAGAATAAACTCTTTATTGCTTACATTAGCAAAATAGGCAATATGCACAAAACAGAGTGAATAAAAGACATCTTCCTCCTTACGTGTCTTGACAGGGTGAAGAGGGAGCTCCTTGGGAAGTTCCTGGAGTTACACAGTCCTAACAAAGCAGAAGTGGGAGAGAAAAAGCATAAAATTCGTGTGGCACTGCACATAACCCATTTTCATTTGGTTCCTGTAGGAAACGAGGCTTAAGTCATCGCCTCCTCTACCCTCCAGCCCCCGCTGATGCCTTGCAAATCCATTTTGATAGCGAGACCTGTGTTGAAGTTAGTATCTACTAGTAAGTACCTACAAGTTTTGAGAAAAATCAGCAACTGGTTAGAGGAGAGAGACGCAAGTAAGTGTTTCTGCGGAGGAAAGGCTGCAGTACGAGCTCAGCGGTTATTTGTTTTCCCTGGCCCGCTGGCTGGCCACTCGGCTCACATTGTCTGGCCAAGCTGCACCGAATTGTCTGTAGCACAGAGCTGCCTCTTATTTCCAACCTACATTTATTCATGGCCGGTTCATCCCTTTTTGTTCTTGCGCCAACTTTTGCCATTAGCATAAACAGCTTTTTTCTCGCTCAGTTGTTTTGTTTTGTTTTTTATAGATGGTGACTTTGTCCCTTTCAGCCTTCATTTTCCTCAACTAAGCATAGGATGGGCTCCCCATTCCCGTGAGCCTCCTCGGGGCCCTCCCCTGCACCTTTTTGCACTCCAGTTTCTTGTGTTTCTCTCTGAATGCCTTTCACAGTGTACAATGCGCAGAAAAATATATTTCCTGTAAGTGGTCTGATGAACCTTTTCTCATTAAAAAGGGGAAATGGACTTACTAACCTCCCTTCTCTAGACAGTAATATTTTGAAATTTGTCTTCCCCCGTCTTTGTTGTGTCAGTGGTCTGAGGATACTTTTGCAGAACCAAACTCTGGGCAGAGCTCTTAACTCTCCAGTCAAATCCAGCGGAGCTGTGCCATGTAAGCACTCAGTGATTACCTCATGAAATCCTAAATTCACGGATTGAGCGCTGCAGCAAGTACGTTTGGGGACAAGGGCTGGGAAGGGATCTGTAGGGATGCTTGTAGCTACAGGAATAGGTAGAACAGCCACTCACGTTGGTCTGCAGAGATCAGTCGACATCAGCCATGTCAGAAACTCCTGGTTCAAAACATCCTTCAAACCTTCTGAACCTTCCAGAGAAGTAAAACTGCAAGAAGTGTACTGTGTCATAAAGACAGAGGAGAGGCAACGATCCAGATGCAGTATGTAGCAGCCTCGTATCCCAATCCCCTCAAGTTCACGGGGGTATTTTATTTTCCTTCTCTCCTAATATCTGACTCAGATAAACCCACAAAAAGAGCTTTAACCTCTTTTTGACGTGGTGAGCTCTTTGCACGCAGCGGTGCCTTGATCTTGGCGTGTTTGGGCTAGCCAGCAGTGAGCATGTAAGTCAGGCTTGGGGGACGAGAAGGAACGGTCCGGCGACCCCCTGCACCCCACCTCCTCCTAGACCCAGCAGGCATCAAAAGAACGGCGGAGCGTGGGTGAAACAGCATCTACGCTCCAAACTCACAAAGGAACGGCTTTGTTTCCAAGAAGGACTTTCGCCTGCAAGTCGCGTTTTCTATTTGCAATTAAGGAGATTAATGGAGACACTGGAAAACAATTCTTTTTTTTTTTTTTTTTTTTAAAAAAATGAAGCTAATCAAGCTGATTACTCTCTAGCATCAAAGTTTTCCCTTCCCTCCTCCATCCCCCTCCCCCAGACCAGGTTAGACAAACATCTGTCAGGAACAGTTTAGGGCGCGCTGATCCTGCCTGGGAGCAGAGGTCAGACTAAATGACCTCTTCAGATCCCTCAAAGCCCTCGTTTCTTTGATTTTGTATTTTCAGTATGACTGGCAATTCTCGGTGTCTGATTTTCTGAGTGCTTGGCCCGAGACACCTCTGTGAACCGTGGCCATGCCCGTTTCCCCCACCCCGGGTCGTCCCCCTCACCCTGGTTTCTAAAGCAGTTTTCATGCAAAGGCTGTGGAAGACAACAAATGCCCCCAGATTCTTGTTCTGGGTGACTGTCCCATGACTCCCTGTAGTTAGAAATTCCTTTTTGTTTTGTTTTGGTTTGGTTTTTTTTGCCACAAGACGCTAGGATTGGGCCTGAAGGATGAGGGCTGTGCGCGGTAAGTGCCTTTTTTTCCTTCTTGCCACCATTTTAAGACTAAGCAGCAGCAACCTGTTAGGTTTTGTAGAATCCCCTTCATGTTAGAGAAAGGAAATTTATCCCTCATTCATTTGTTGGCGGTTTGTTGTTGTTTTTTTTTTTTTTTCAATTTTAAATTTAGAAAGTGCCCAAAAGCAGATTTTTTTTTTTCTTTGGATTCATGTGTCTAATTTGCTTTTTGAACATTTGTGACACAAGCCGAGATTGGGGGAGGTGAAACAGGCTATTGACAGGCTGTGGATGTGCTGACACAGCACAAAGCGGCGCAGCGCTGAGATACGCAAGTGTGCTCTCAGCCAGATGGCTCGGGAAGCGAAGGCACGAGCTGCAGCGCCAGAGCGCTCCATATGGACTCGGTTACCTTGCCCAGAGGTACCTGTGCCGAGCCAGCTCGTATCGCCATCGTTATCACTATGATTTTAAGATGATTATCTTAAAAAAAAAAAAAAAAAAAATCTGTGCCCTTTTCTGGAGATGCTCAGACAGATCAGAAACAAACTGGGAAAATCCTCCTGGGCCAGGCATGGCTTCACGTTTGGATGACATAATAAGACCTTGTAGCAGTGATACGGGGAAAGAACTGTTTTGTTTCTTTTTAAAAAAAAAAAAAAAAAAGAATGGGTCAACATGCTGAGAGTGTGAGCGAGTAGGTTCCCCCCCCCCCCTTCCCTGTGGGTTGATTTGATCAAATCAAAGTGTTTTGCAGAAATGTATCAATTTCATCCGGGTTTTCACTGGAGAGTTTTTGTTTGAGAGGGCTTTGTTTAGATTAGGTCAAAGCACTTCATGTTGACTTCTCCGTTTCGGTGATGTTGGGATGTTAGGGAGCGTTTCAGCCCTGTCAAAACTCCGAGCTTTGACCTTATCAAAGCGCTGGGTTTTGATGAGGCTGTGCTGACATTTGCAAAACCAAAAAAAAAGCCAAACAAACAAAAAAAAACCCCAATCGTCTATATTTTTGAAATCTGCATTTTGTGAGAAATTTCAAAGTTAGAGAGGTTTTTTATTTTTGTCGTTGTTCTTTTCCTCACTCATGAGACAGAACTGCAAAATGTGAAATTTCCTTTTGAAATCAAAATCCTCTCGTTTTCCTATGTGACGCCGTTACCATCGATACCTGCCCCCAAACATTCCTGCAAAAGTTAAACACCCGGGGACCTCATCCCTCCCCGCGACCAGATTTTCTATTCTCCCATCTCACCTCGGGTTTTTCTTGGCTTTCAGTAGCCAGGCGAAGAAGTCTTTGGCCTCCTGGGTGCCCAGGTCCAATCTTTGGCCGTTTGCCGCCGATCCTTGGGGCTCAGCTTCCCTCTTGTACGGCTCGATGATGTTGCTGGAATAGGCGAAATGGGACGATATCAGCCCGAGGTGCCACAAGAGGGTGCCCAAATGCTGCTTTTCCACAAAACCCATCTCCCTCCCACTCCCATCTCCCATCAGCCAGAGAAGGCGGCGGTCTTGGACAGAGAGAGGGATGGTTGTGCTGTGTGCCGACAGACCAGAAAATTTCTAGGACTTAGAAAAATAAAAGAAAAGTTAAAAAAAAAAAAAAATAGAAGAGAAAACCAACTCCCTAGAGAATCGCTGCTGCGGTCCAAGAAAAATATCCTCGGCTCCACATTCTTCTGTGGCCATCAGTCGGCTGATGACAGCTGTAAGTTTGGATCGTAGGAGCATTGAAAGTCTACGCACTTACTCGCTTTTCTTCTCCCGTCTGGCTAGCAGCCATTCCACGAAGTTCTTCTTCAGCATGTTATCCATCGTGCGGCTGTAATCGCTTGCCAGGGTGGCCTCCGAGTAGCGTCGTTGCACTGGTCTGGCACTGGGAGTCCTTATACTTACGCTGGGGTAAGAGCACAGAGACAGAGTGAGTCCCGCGCAGACCGGGAGCACGTGCCGTGCGGGGTTTCGCTTGGGTTGCACGTGGTGGTCCGCGCGGTGCCTACGGTCAGCAAGGTTTTGTGATGGCTTTTTCTCTCTCTCTCGGTACAGGTGACCGTTCCTGCCTTGTAACGCGAGGAGGTGGCCAGAGAAGGGGCTAGCGTGCTCCTCGTCCATTTTGCTGGCTGCTAACGCAATTGCAGCGCAGATTCGAGGACGCGGGAGGAGACGGGCTCGGGATATTTGCCGATAGTCTGGAGTCAGTGCGGTTTTCCCTGCCGTAGCCCGATTCACATGGACTTTGGCTCGGAGCTAAGGCACCAAGCGTGCTCAGGCTCCCTCCTCCAGTGAGTTGCACACCTGGGGCCAAGGAAACCGTCTCCTATGTCCTGGAGAGGGTCGGGGCGGATGGCCGGAGACAAGGGCGGACCTCGAGACCAGTGCTGGTCTGACAGCGTAGATACAGACACTGGCTACCTAAGTTAGCAAAGGATTTCACGGCTGATCCTTTCTTAGTGCTATTAGCTGGGATTGCAGCAGCTCCTACTGCTCTAATAACGATTCTTTTGGATATAAGTTTTTGTAGCAGGAGTCAGGGAAAAGGGGGAAAAGTCTTTATTATATGCCTGCTTTATGTAACTGGTCATATTTTCAGAAGCTTCCAGATACTGGATGCCTCCGAGCCTCTTTCATGTGAGAAGATTACACCTTGTTTCTAGTTCTCAGCCAACCTTCTCTTCCTGGTTGACTTCCAGCTTGTTCCTCCTAACCCAGAGCCATGAAGTTTGTAGGGAAAGCTTGGGAGTTCCTGGCTCTGGCTCAAAGGCTCAGGGCTTTAGTTTGATATCTCTCTTATCGTTTGCTCATCTCTGTACGCTCGGCTGTCTCTATTATCCGAGATCTACCTCAGGACTCTTGTTCTCACCTACTTACCAAGATGTCAATGGAAAAAGTCCATTTGCCTCCAGTGGGGAGCTGGAAAAGGCTCAAAATACACCGTGAGCTTTCCAAAACACTTACCCCGAGACGTTTTCTTCCATCAAAACAAAGCCCAGAGAAGCGAGGAGCAGAGAGAGAACTTTTAAAGACATCATTTTCTTGGGTGGTTTCTCCGTTCAAAAGCAGAGGGCAATCCAGCTGTCCGGCCCCTGTAGCACATGGGGCACATAAGTGACAGGACAGTGAACCCAGAGGGACGTGCAGTGGTTGGGCACGCGCCTCTGCTTGTAAACGCGTTTCTGCAGTCCTTGCGCTTCGAGCAGCCTTCTCCATCCTACAAAGCCCTCTTCTGCCCTCCCCAGTTAAATTACTTTTTCAATGCCAACGCTCTTTCCCGCCGTGCTGTCTTTTAATGTTCGTTCCCTATACTTTTATTGTAACCATCAAATTCATTGTGGGTTGCGCATTCCCGGAGGCCAGGGCTTTGTCTTCCTCCGTGTTTACAAGCTGACCCTGTGGGTACCTCATTGTGCTTTAGGGGTGGGTTCAATCTGGCGCACGTGAACGGGAACGTACGGCGGATCAGGCAATTCAGCAGCAACGGCATCCCGCTCGTCCCACACTGCGGTGTTGCGGGATGTAGGAGCCCCATCTAATTTCTGGGAGATTTTCTGCCAGGATGGATAATGCCTTACATAGGGACCGGAGCCAGAGTCAGCGCATATCAGTTATGAAAAGTATCGCATGGACAGTGGCAGGATTGGATCCCAAGATTTATTAGGTTCAAGCTGTTCCTAGTCCTCACGTCCACAGTTCAGCTCAATAGCCCTTGGACATTTGAGCTCGTTTAATTACTATTCCAGCTCTGCAAACTCCATACAAACCCAGGTTTGATCATGGCTTACAGATATATTTTGTTGTCCCTCACCTCACTCTTTGTTATAGATGTTTCTGGAGAGTGCGTTGCAACGGAGAGCTGCTGTTAACTGGAAGAGCACAGCAACAAAAAGAAGAGGTCTAGACCAGGACTCAAGGATCCCATCCTTCCAAAAATTTACTCGCGCATTGATAGAACTTTACCCTTCTAAGTAGTTATTTGTACTCTTACAACAGCCCAATTATTGTTTTGGAGAGAGCCAGAATTTGCAAGTTTGGATGTTGTTCGTAATTGTGGCATTTGTTATTTCTGGAACATTGTGACATCTTTTACAAACGTTTTCCGCCCTTCCTATTAGGTGAGCAAAATGCTGAATGCGTTACATTATCTCAGATGCATCAGGTTCTGAGGAATGCTCTTAAAAGCAAAGGTGTAACGTTCTGAACACTGGCAAAATCCCTAAAATACTTAGAGGTAAAGCAATAAAAGACAAATAGTTACAGGGTGTGTTAACAGCAGAAGTAAATTCCATTATACAGAAAGCTGAATTTGAAATTATAACGAAAAAAACATATGATGATTAAATAACAGCTCTTCCCTCTTATTTGCTTTTCATTTCATGCATTGGCGATGTAACGGTGGGGATGATGATGGATCTGAAAATAGCTAAGTTGTGCAAGAATATTGTTCGGCTTAGGGTAATTATCCATCGTGCTGGGAGAGGAAATGCGCTGTAACCTTAATTTTCAGAAAGGGCAGTACTCCTCCTCTGCAGAACTCCCTCAAACAGGGAGGAAAAGCAGTCCACATTTTCTAAGACTGTTGAAAAACCGTTTTTTAATCAATACAAGAGCCTTTGTCTGCGTGACACTGGATTGGAGTAGTCGAGCTCTGCTCGCCCCGTCTGGCACGGAGTTTGCTGCCAAACCTACACTCCTTCTGATTCCTTCACAAAAGGAGGAGCAACTGGTGGGATCTTTGCACCATAAAGGTCCTCCAGTCCCCTGTGCACTACTCTCTGCTTTGGAAGAAGCTGTATCCCTGTTTTATCCATAGCTGGGAGGTCCCAAAAAGCAACTAAGAACCAATTTCTCCTCATTTCCCGGTGTAGGTGCAGATCCCAACCCGACGTTTGCCGCGTACTGAATCCTTTCTCTGAAATAACAGTCTTTCCCTTCAGAACCCAACACGTACACCGCTGAGGTCTTTTCTGCCAAAGCTGCCGAGAAAACAGCCGATCTCGGACGGCTTTGGGAAAAACTCAGCCAAAGGTACGGGCTGGTCCTGCTCCGCCGCGGCTGCTGCTCGCAAACGCTGTTCCCTCCCACTCTTATCTTCATAAAACAGAGTTAAAAAAAGTGAAAGAGAGAGGCTGACATAGAGCTTCTTACCTTTCTCTGAAGCTGCCCGGGGGATTTCAGCCCGTTCTGAGTGCGGAGGAGACCCTTCAGGGCTTTTATATACGGTGGCGGTGCCGGACCAAACCCACTTCCATGGGGTAAACAGGAAATCAAGCAGCTAATCAAAGCAATTCAAACCCACTTAGAGCGGCTTCATTAGGTCCATTGACCTACAGAACAGGAAAAGAACCTTTTAAAATATGTTTACGTTAATGGCAATTAAACATTACTGTATCACCAAATCAGGAATGAGCACGGATTGTGGGCGTAATACATATGGCATTGGTCTAAACGTTAATTCCACATAGCACCTCCTTCCCCGGTAAAAAGTTCCTTAATTTCCATCTTTCGCCAAACTTAAGTGCTGTCTTAGAGACGTCCAATCTGCTCCTTCTCTTTCTTACAGCAGGAATGGCTTTGCTAAAATCAATAGCTCCCGTCATTGTTATTTTTGTCACCATCAAGTCTGGGCATCCCAACGGTGGTCTGCGACCCCCAAATACTGCAAACAGCCTCTGTCCCCCCAAATGTGCGCTCGGAGAGGATAAAACTTGGGATGGAGAGCGGCAGACGGGGAACTAGTAGGAAAGGGTGAGGCAGCACTGGTTAAGGTGGAGGGTGGTGGCACAGCAGCCGCCTGCGGGGGGTGAAGGGTGAGGGGTGGGGGGTGAGGGGTAGCAGCTGGAGCTGAGCGCCCGTTTGGGCTTTTTCTGCTCTGAGTGAGTGATGGAGCGTTTCCCGGTGGCTCTGCAGCTGCTGGGGACATGGGTCAGTGAGGCCACCGCCTCACCCTGCCCTTGCACAGCTGGATCCAGGAGAGCAGATGTCCGGCAGATGTTAATTGTGCCATCGGAGTCCAGGGGGGTCAATCCACTTTCCATCAGCTCCGCTGTGACCGCGGGCGCCTGGTAGGATATTCTCCCCGCTGCCTGACCTGCCCCGCTTCCCCGGGCTCTCTCTGGGACAACTGGACCCATTCCACTCTTAACACGTTAAAAAAAAAAAAAAAAAAAAAAAAAAAAAAGCAGTTTAGGGACTGCTCCCGGGCGTGGACCTGCTGCTCGTGGATCCCCGTCGCACCCGACATCGCCGTGTTGACGGAGCAGAGCAGGATTAGGTTTGCGCCAGCCGAACCCACGAGCCGAGCTCCGCTCCCATCGCCGCCGAAGCGAAGCGGCGCCCCGTGGCTGGCTGTGCCGGCTCGCGGAGCGCGGTCCCCTCCGCAGCTCGCTTCCCTGGAGCAGCCGCGACTTTTGCAGGAGGTTATCCAAGTTACAACCTTCCCCTCGGGTCTGCCAGCCTGGTTTGGGTTTTTTTTTGTTTTCTTTTTGTTTGTTTGTTTGGTTTTGTTTTGTTTTGTTTTGTTTTTTTTAATTATTATTTATTTTCATGGAGTTCAGCCGAACCGCTGGGAGCAGTAACCCCGCACACCTGGATGTAGGAGGGATGTGCGTGTGTGCGTATCCTCCCAGGTTTGTGCTGGCTCAGCTACATCGGGGATTTGCGTGGGAAAGAAGGAGGATTTCTGGCTGACGGGGCTGAGCAAGAAGCAGCCCTTAATGGAATTGCAGTAATAACGGCAAAATTGAAGCGGTGGTGGTTTCGGCGTGGGAGAGGGTTTCGCCGTGCTGGAGCAGTGCCCCCGGTGTATCTTGTCCCCAACACGTGCAGAAACGCAGCGTGGTGAGGTGCGTCTCCCCACGTTGAGGCTCTCCGTTTCGTGCAGTTCCTTTCTAAAAAGTGGGTTGCTTTTTTTTTTTTTTTTGCTTTTTTTTTCCTGCTCTTCTGAGAAGGGCTGCTGGGACACGCTGTCGGATAGGGGCTGGTTCCAACCCCTACCTATATTCCTGCGCCGGGGGAGGGGGGCAGAACGAAGCGCATCCATCCTGCCCCGGCGCTGGCAGAGGCGAGCTCTCCCGGCTTGGTCGTTCTACAACTCCCCGGCGCAACCCGCCTCTCCAGCGAAAAAGCGTTGCATCCATATTGCATGAAGAGAAAGGCTCAGAAGGACGTTATTAGCGCAGATTAAGAGTTCGGTGCTATTAGGGAGTAATTACTACTTTCACAGGAACTACTTAGCACGGGGCTTAGTCCGTTAGGCAGCAGCGCAGGAGCACGCCGGGGTTTGCGAAAGCTTCTCGCCCATGCAGGAGCATCGTGCCTGCTGTAATAAATGAAGCACTATAATAGTTACAAGTAACCAATTTACACTCCTAGCACAGTTGCTGATCGATAAAATGGAATAGTTTATCCGGGTGTCTTTATTATATGTGTTCTGGGTACTTCCCTCCCAGCCAACTCGGATATCTTGTTTCTCCAAAGTGCAACCTATTTGTTTTCCTCTCATTAAGTGCCTCTGTAGGATATAAAGTTAATAGAGTGAAATAAATATCCAGCAGCATTAAATGTTGACCCAGGGTTCGCGGTTACGGCTGTTGCAGGGCATCTGCTGGTGGCGCCGTTTGGGCAGCAGCACTCTAAAATTTCTCAATCTTTAAACAAAAACGACCAAAAAAAAACCCCACCCTAAACAACCCAGCTATGCAGAAGTTCTTCCCAAAGGCAGGCGGGTGCTGTTTGCCTTTCGTTCTGTCTGCGTGACGCCCGCTGATCCATGCCTAAAATGCTGAACCTCTGCCTGCCGGTTCGGGGCCGGGGGGAGCGCAGAGGTGCTGAGCCACGCGCTGCGCTGGAGAAGGGCCCTGTGCCCACGTCTGCTTCCTCCGGGGTCACGGGGAGGGGGGGGAGGGGGCTCGTTAAGGGCGCAAACCTCACTCCTCTCCAGCCTCGGCCCATCGCAGCCCCAGCAGCGTCATCTGCGGTCTCCTGCCTTCTCCGACAGCACACGTCATCCCACAAGCTTCGGTTGGGTCCTGGCCGGGGACAGGGGACGCTTTAGCTTAGGTTTCACCCGGCCGCGGCGTCTGCCTCCCTGCAAATTCGACGGGAGAGCTGGGGCTGCCCCGCTTCAGCCCCACAGCGCTTCGTGAGCCCGCTCCGCTCTTCTCCCCCGCAGACCCGGCGCGAGGAGTTGGCGTTTCGGGAATTCGGGAACGCGTTGGGAAGATCACAGCTGCGCTACCGAAGCGGTTCTTCTGCTCCGCTTTGAGACACCGAAGCATCTCAAGGGCAACCCTGATCACAACGCATGTCAAGTATTAGATGTCCCTGTAATCATGGAAAGCGGGGCTTGAAGTGACCCTAAGGGGTCATCCCTTCCCTCCCCTGCCCCCGGACCGCCTCAGCTCCGCTTAAATCGCTCGGAAAGGACGAGTCTGACCCGTTCCCAAAAGTTTTCGGAAGTGGAAATGCTGCAAACTTCCCGAGGAGCTTCTTAGGGTTTAGCTCCAACATCTCGCCTTCAATGGCGCAGTTTATCCCTCTCTCCTACTCCCAGCGGATGGGGTGGATAAGATTTTTGCCTTTCCCGCTGGCGCAGCGCTCTTCGGTCGCTGTTTTGTGTGGCACCGCTCGGGGCACAGAGAAGGGTTTCAGGTGTTGCGCGTCCTTGGGGAAAATAACACACTCCGCTCCATTTTGTGTGCAAGCGTTAGACTGATCGGAGGTTCCTAATTGTATCCCGCTACGATCGATCGGTGTTAGGATTTGCTCTGCTCCTCAAGTCGCAGGGAGAGAGGAAAGGGGGATTTTTAAGTTTTTCAACCCCCGAAATCACAGGCTTTGGAGCATCATTCAAACTCCGCTCCTGACTGAGGACCGATTCTGTTCTTAACTCAGCTTTGCTGCTGTCAAAGGCATAGAGAGGCTCAAAGCTTTTCTCGGGAGCTCGTTTCTCTCCGGAAAATACCAGCGGTGATGTCTCGCGGAGGAGGTAACACTCACACGCTGTATTCTCGCTCGCCCTGTTGCACCTTGGCAGAGCCCAAGTCCTAAAAACAAACTTTCTTTTCCCCCAAACCGGGACCCCGCAGCCCGTCTCCAGCCTTCCCCCCGCCCTCCCGGGGCTGCCTGGGCTCCCGCCGCCGCTCACAGCCTCGGCTGCCCGACGGCATCGCCCGCATCCGGCACGGCAAAGGCTGCTGCTGCCGGGAGGGGAAACCGCACGCCCGATCCCGGGCACCGGGACTCTGCCAGGAGGGCTCAGAATTCCCAAAACCCGGCAAAAGCAGCTTTTTGCTCCAGCTGAAGGCGGCGAGGGCTCTGCCCGGCTCCTCATCCCATCCCTTGCGCTGCGCTTAAACCCTGCCCAGCGCTCACCTTGGGGACGCGCTGGGGACACTGGGTGGATTTACAGGGCATCGCCGGAGTGCCGAACTTCATCCTCTCTTCTGGGTTCAGACCTTCCTCCCCCTCCAGCGCTTGCGGGAACGGAACGGGTTTTTTCACAAGGGCAAAATACCAGATATGGTTTTAAATGCCGATACTCCCGTTTAACTGCAAACAAACCCTACGGCCTTTTAAGGCTCCGGCGGTTGTTCCCGACGCGCTCAGCTCACGGGGGTGGCTGTCTCAGAGCCTTCCCGACTGCCGGTTCTTTTTTGTTTGTTTTTTTTTTTTTGGGGGGGGAACCCCACAACAACTCCAAATGAGAACCGCAAACCGCGAGGAATATGGGCTTCTCCTTGTTGCACACTCTGCTTGGTTCGTTTTTTGGTAAATGTTTGTCGTCCCCCGGGAGCAGGGACCTACTGGACAGTAACTGGTGTGACAAACTTCCCCCGACAGCACCTGTAACCTCTGCGCGGGGAAGATTTCTTCGAACCACCGTGTAGCGTACAAAAAAACAATCGTCTCACAACCGCCACTTTTGCCGCTGCGCGGCGAGCGCGGTCGCCGCTTGGAGGGGCCGCAGGGGCGATCGGGACTCGCTCGAGCGTTAAAACTACCTGTGCTTTGCCCCCCTCCTTGTTCAGCGCTTTACCTTGCGGCAGCTGTCTCCGTGTGAAAACCATCCCTTATTCCCCCTTGGAGCACAGAGAGAGCCCGGACTAACCGGCCGGGGAGATTAGAGCGGTGGAACTGCGGGAAAGGAGAGGAAATAATCAGTCCCGCTAAATCCCGAGTGTGTAACCAGCAGGACGAGAAACTAGACGAGCCCGGTCCACGGCAAGGCGCCTGCCCAAGTGGCTGGGTCAGTAACCCGAAATTATTTCCATCTCGTGCCCTCGCTGCTCTCCTTAACGTCACCTTCGCGGCAGCCCAGCGGCGCGGGCGCCCCGGCACAGGCGGTGGGGAAGGGGTCAAGGTTTCGATTGTGAAACGACCTATATATATATTTTTTTTTTTTTTTTTTTAAAGCGAGACCCACAGCGGAAAGCGGGGCCGGGCGGCTTCCCGCTTCCCGGGATCCACTTGGTTTGGGTCTAAAGAATTAGGCAAAACCGCCATGGTATTAGTGGCTCGAGCCTTTCCATGCCTCCCCGCCCCGGGGAGTTTAAAAAGTGGAGGGCTGCAAAACAGCGGGCGCCGGAGAGCCCGCTCCGCTTCGGGGGGTTTCAAACGGTGGCTGGAAATTATAGGGCCCCCAAATTTGTACTCGCGGAGCATAAATCTGGTAGAAACGCGTTTATTTCAAACCGGAGGAAATCGGCTACAAATAGCCACAGTTGCTGAAAGGAAAACGTTTAATCTGTGCTTTCTCAGTGCTGCAAATGTTTGGAGGGGGGGTCAAAAGAGCAGCTCCTACTCGAAATAAGGTCGGGGGGAGTTCAGCAACGGCGGGATTCAGCCCCCCCCCCGCTTCCTCAGCTACCTTAGTCTGGTTTATCATTGTACCAAGACCCAAACTTTCCCCCACCGTTGGGAAGAACGGCCGCTCCAGCTCTGTGTCCAGCTGCTCCCGGGGATTTTCGAGGAAGAAAACCTCAATTTGACAGGTTAGAAAGGTCCGCTGTAAAGAAGCGGCGGCATATTCATTTGGGGGGGAAAATGTAAAATTAAAGGGACTCTCTGAACACCACCGTTTCAGGACTCGGTCTGATAAGCGTTTTCCTTTCCCTGCACGTGGACTTTACCACTTACCCAAAGAATCACAGAAGGGTCAGGGTCGGAAGGGACCTCTGGAGGGACAGAAGAACCCAAACGGGACCATTTCCACTGGGGGAGGGCAAAAAAAAACCCAAACAAAACCCCAAAAAAACCAACCCCAAATCTATGCAAAGCCGCTTTGTTCGGTGGCAATTTGAAGGGTGGGTTCCCTGGGCGTTTGCAAACCCCCAGCGCAGAATTCGGGTGGTCCTTCCAGGGGAGGCTGAGAAGGGCACCGAGCCCCAGCCCTGCACGGCGCTGAGCACCCTGCCCTGCTGGGAACCCCGAAACTGCACAGCGGCAGCTGTAGGGGAGAAGCAAAGGGTTGTTTGGTTGTGGGTTTTCTCCCTTGGGTTGGGTTTAAAGAGACTCCGGCTTTTTAGTACCAGAACTAAAGGGAATTTCAGGATGGGAGTTGGTTCCGAAGCCGGAGTTTATTGCAGCATTTGCCTTGTTTTTAGCTGGAGGACTAAAATGTTGAGGGAAGGGGCAGATCTTGCAGCAAATTGCAGGTTTAACCATTTCCACCTTCAGCACTGCAGGTCCTGAACCTGCCACCCTCCGGGAGGGGGGATAGGGGCCGGGGGGGGCATTTCCCAGCCCTCAGCCCCTGCCCCGGGGCTGGGGATGCTCCTCTGCTCCAACAAAACAGCATTTCAGTGCCAAGAGGGTGTTTGGAACGCCCAGAGAAGCGGGAGATGGTTAATAAGCTACTTCAAACCTTAATTTTGTTTTAAAGCAAACTGTTACTTTCACAGCAAGTTTGGTTCTTCACAAATTTATCAACACCAGCTTTAATCAACCGGATCTTCTTAGATATGAGCCGCTTTTTCCAGTCATGAATATTTTCCACATAATAAAAACTGAACAAAAGGTGGTTTAAACTGGGATTCCACTTAAGTAAAAGGAAATATTTCCCGACCGTAACCCTCACTCTCCTTATTCTGTTGAATTCTCACCTGTGGTTTAAGGACAGGCTTGCTCCATATTCGGATTATTTCTGCTAGTTGAGATTTGATTGAAACAGATTCTATGCAAACAAATTTTTTTTTCCCCCCTTTCTGACCTGTTGTTGTACTGGAAACTTTCAGCCCATATTTATTAGATTGTAATGAATACATATTTTCAAACTTTCAAAAATGAACATTTTTTTTTAAAGGTTTCTGGGCTTTCTAAGTGCATCTTTAATGTTGTCCAAATTAAATACTAGTGATACCACCAGAGATCAAAAAAAAAAAAAACCAAATCCACACCAGAAAAACCAATTAAAGAAAGATTCAAATGATAACTGGCAGAAAAATAACAGAATATAATCTGTTCTTGTTTACTGCTAATCTGTCATAAAAAAAATATATATTTTAGATATTTTCTGCCTCAGCTCAACAACACTTCAGCAGACTGCAATAATTGTACCCTTTCGTATCAAACCCCCATTTCAGTGAAATCTCAGCTGCATTATTTACCATCCAGCTACAACCTTCTCCCTTAAGAAAGTTCCCCAAACTCCTAAGTGACAACAATAATTATTGGAACTTGTAGATAAATTGTAAAAACCCATTAAGACAATTTCTGCCTGACTCAAAGATTTAAATCTTTAAAAAAAAAACAAACAGTTTTTCCCCAAACCAGGTTTTATGTACAAAATCAGAAGCAGCTTTAGGTTGATAGGAGAGTGAGGCAGTAAAAGTTGAAAATATTTGTAAACTCACACACACAAAAAAAAATATATAAAAATCAATTCCTCTGAGTGATTTTTGAAACTACAGCCCGATTTAAGAAAATCCTGGGGGAAGGAAAAAGGCCAGAGAGGGTTTTACAAGTGACAGTGCCCGGGTACAAACTGTTGCTCAGCCCTTCCCCGGCTCCAGAAATCCCACTGGATTCCTGTTGCAGTTGCTGGAAACATTTAAATCAGCGAGGGGCGACCGGTTTCCCTTTGGGGAAGGGGGAGAGGGGGGTGGGGGTGGGATTTGCAGAGCTGGTTTTGCCCTGGCTCGGCTGGGGGAGTTCGGGGTGGGGGGCAGCCCCCCTCCCCCCCCAGCTCCTGCAGAGGGGGTGAGCGCAGCTCTCTCCCCCCCCCCCCCCCAGCAGATCAATGATTTCATCTCTGCTCTTTGCATTCTCTAAATACCTCGCATCTGGAATGCTCCCGCCAGGGGAAGGAGGCTGACTGATAGCCTTTCTTGTTTCAGATCTAAATTGAAGACTTCCCTCTTTGTTTGGATTCTTTTTTTCCTTCCCCCCCCCCTCCCCCCCCTTTTTTATTTTTTTTTTTTTTTAAGGTTGGTTTCCTTCATTTCATTATGGCAAAGGATTATGTTACAAGGGGGAAGGTACTGAGTAAACCAATAAAAGCCCCAACAAAAGTATTCTGGTCAAGATTAGAAATAGATGGGAAGCAGAGAGCGGATCATTTATTTCAGCTGTGGGTTTTGTGGGTTTTTTTGTTTGTTTTTTTTTTTTTTTTCGGGGGGGACACACACGTATCGGCGGAGGAAGGTGCGTGCTCCAAGTTTGGAGCCGGGGGAGGCTGGCAGGGGGCTTTGCCGAGCTGCAGGAAATTCATTTCCCGATTTCATCGCTCTCTTCTTTTCACCTGTGAATTTCCAGTTGGGAATCCCCCCCCCCCCCCCAAAAAAAAAACCAAAATAAAAAAAAAAACTAAAAAAAACCCAAACCCAAACAAAACCCCAACCAAAAAAACACCACTCCCCCCCCCCCGCCCCCCCCCCGCGTGTGGATGCAGCGGTGCTCCTGCAAAAGTTCCTCCGGCTGATTTGGGGTTTGGTGCTTTCAGGAGAGCCGAGCGGCGCAGCTGGAGGGGTGGGAACCGGACTCGCCCCGGTGAGCAGCATCTCCGTGGGTTTTTAAGGCAAAGTTCCCGGGATAACAGAATGGATCGGCTTACGGGAGGGAAAACTGAAAGCTCTTTGCTTTAAATGACCGTTTCCCAGGATTTTTATCATTCATTTTAATGAGTTTCCTCGGGGGCTGTGGCACAGAGCACATGCAAACGTCCTGGGGCATGCGCATCTATTTCTTAAGGTTTACACAACTTCTGATTCCCGAGTAATATCTATTTAAAAAAAAAAAAAAAAAAAAAAAAGAAATATTTACTAACAAATTCTCCACGTGGCTTTTCCTGGGCCGGGAGGAAAACAATAATAAAAAAAATATTTACTCCAAAAAGAAAATATTTAGCGATGGAACACAGCACATCCCACGTGTGTAGCACAAGAGGGAACAACCGAATCCGTCAGCCGTGCCCCCCCCCCCCCCCCCGCCCCCACAGCACGCCCACCCCGAAAGGCTGCGGGGGGGGGGGGGGGGGAGAGAAAGGGGGGGCGCGGAGCCGGTTGCGCACCCGCGCAGGGAGCGCGGAACTGCGCGGGAGAGCCGCGCCCGGCGAGCTCTCAGCCGAGCCCTTCCCTCGATGGGCAAAACCGCTCTGTTCGGGATTTTTTAAATTTTTTTTTTTTTTTTTTTTTTCCAGGGCGGGAGCGGGGGTTGGGGGGGAGGGGGGGGAGCAGCGCGGAGCCTCCGGTCCGGCGGGCGGGAACGGGTTTTCCCGCGGAACGTTCCGCTTAACTTCAAGCGCGGAGGGGCCGCGCTGTGCCTCTGCTTGCGGCGCGGCGGGAGGGACCGGGGAAGGGGGGAGGACACCGGGAAGAGGGAGGGGGACACACACACACACACACACGGCCGCCCCCGCCCCTCCCCGCCCGGCAGCATCCCGGTCCCAGCCCGGGGCTCCCCCGCCCGCCCCGTCGGGGCGGCAGGAAGGCCGGGGAGGGGGTGGATGAATGGGGGCGGGGGTGTGTGTGAAGGGGGGGGGGTTCGCTGCTATTTTCAACCCATCTTGAGCCTAAAAATAAAAGTCTCCAGAAAAGGCAGGCGGGGAGGGAAAAGGGGGGGGAGGGAAAAGGGGAGGGGGCGGGGAGGGAAAAGAGTGGTGGTGGTGGTGGTGGTGGGGGGGTGTTCCGCACACGCCGCTTTGCCGACGGGGCGCCCCCCCCCGCCCCCTTCCCAGCCCAGCCCCGTCGGGGAACGGACCCTCCTCCACCGTGGGGCCCTTTTGTGCCGGGAGGAGCCCCCCCCCCCCCCCCGCCGCCCCCCCAGCCACCTTCCCCGAAGGCTTCCGCGGGGCTGCACATGAAGGGCTTAAAACAATGCCGTGGACAATAACACCC
>NC_138929.1:2883978-2918978 GCF_965231255.1 Vanellus vanellus
GGTAAAATAAAAAAATAAAAAAGCCCTCCCCCCCCCTTTTCCCTCACCTCCTCCCCCTCTCCCCCCCCCCCCCCCCCCCCCCCCCCGTGGTTGTGGGGCGGTAGAGCTCGGCTCGACGGCGCGGGCGGCTGGTGGAGCCCCCCCCTCTCCTCCCCCCCCCCCCCCCCTTTCTCCCCTCCCTGCCCCCTTTCCCTCCCCTCCCCGGGAGCCGCGCTCCGAGCCCCGGCGCGTCGCCGCCGCCACCGCCGCCCCCCGCCCGCCGCCCGCCCGCCGCCGCCGCCACCATGAACAAGCTGTACATCGGGAACCTAAACGAGAACGTGACTCCCGCCGACTTGGAGAAAGTCTTCAACGACCACAAAATCTCCTTCAGCGGCCAATTCTTGGTCAAGTCCGGCTATGCCTTTGTGGACTGCCCCGACGAGCAGTGGGCCATGAAAGCCATCGAAACTTTTTCGGGTAAGCGGCGTTATCTCCCCTTCCCCTCCCCACCCTCGTCCTCTTCTCCCTCTCCCCGGAGAGCTGAGACCCCCCCCTCCGGCGGTGCTCAGCCCCCCCCCCCCCCCCCGCCCCCGCGGTGCTCAGCCCCCACCCCAAAACGCGCGGCCGGTGCGCCCCGTCGGGGCTTGCATCAGCGAGCGGCGGGGTGGGACCCCCCTTTTACCCCCCCCCCCCCCCCCCACCTTCGCAAAAGGCAGCGTGGGTCTTGTGGGTGTCCCCCAGCACCCTGCGGGGGTGGTGGGTGTCGTGTGTCCCCGTCCCCCCCCACCCCCCCTCCATCCGCAGGGTGCGGAGCGGCCGCCCCGGCGGGGTTGGGCGCGGGGGTCCCGGTACGGGCGGGGGGGGGTGGGGTGGGTGGGAGGGGGTGGGGGTGGGGGTGGTGGTGGGGGGAGGTTGGGACTTTGGCCATTTTGATTTGAAACTGGGTTTCCTGGGGCATGTGATGTGTGGAGTAGCGCGAAGGTCGCCATGCTGCTCGCAGGGAGAGGGGGGGTGGAAAAAAAAGCAGCTCCCCCGGGAAGCAGATAATTTTTGAAAATATTTGAATTTTTAATTTATTTATTTATTTATTTATTTATTTATTTATTTTCTCCTCCACCCCCTCCCTCGGCCCGGCCCCCTCCGCCGGGCTCTTCCCTTCTTCTCCCCCCCTCTAAAATTAAAAAAAAAAAAAAATATAAAAAAAAATTTAAAAATCATCATCATAACCCAGCAGCAAAGAAACCCACTCCATTTTCAAAGAGAAATCCATTTCTGCCATGGAGTTGCAATTTTTGAACCTTTTAATGGGGAGGAGGGGTAGGAGGGGGGGGGGGGGGGGGGGAGAGGGGGGAGAAGGAAGAAATCTGCCCGGAGGACTTCTTGCAGGGATTAAACAAGGCGGAATTAAATAAAGGCGAAGAATTGATCTCAAAATGTTATTCCTCATTTTCTTGCACTCAAAGCGGGATGAACGAAGGAATTAAATATTCCTAAGGAACATTGTCCGGCCAAGCTAACTCGCCACTCCCTCCCACCGCTTCCCATTCGAAGCCAGTCGAATATTTAAGAAAATGCACTTGTAAAGGAATCGGAAAATGTATTTGTGCGCAGTTCGTCGTAATTTGAATTAAATTGCGAGGTTTCACGTGATAGTCTGTTATCCAAAGCTTTCTGACCACTCCACCCAGATTTTCAAAAACAGACACATTTTGTTTTTAGGGAAAGTGGAGCTTCATGGAAAACAGCTAGAGATTGAACATTCAGTACCTAAAAAGCAAAGGTAATGCGGTGTTTTAATTTCTTTTTTTTTTAATTTTTAAATTATTTTTTATATTTCTGTTGGGGGGTGTGTGTGGGGGGGGATAACGTAAGATAAAAGGAGGCAAAAGAACGATACCCAAATATGTGCATGTGAAATTAGAGATGATTTGGCTTTAGACGCGTCCCCAGCGAGGTGAGGGGCAGTTTAGAGGACCAACACTGAATTTCTTTTTTGTTGTTGTTGTTGTTGTCGTCGTCGTTTAAAAAGAAAACTTCCTCCGCCAGCAAGTTAGTTAGTTAGTTAGTTTGTTTGTTTGTTTAAAGAAAACCCAGAAATGGTGAAAACAATTACCCAGCGGCTCGCCCAAGGTGGTGGTGGATGGCCGAGGCGGTTTGGGTTGGGATTTTCAAACTTGTGGCACTGGAAGAATTTCCCAGTCTCGCTCGGCTCCTCTGCTGCGAAATGGGTGAAACCTTTTGTTTTCCAAGAGAACTGTAAAATTAAAAAAAAAAAAAAAAAATTATATATATATATAAAATAATTTTTTAAAAAAGTGAAATTTTCTGGTATTTGATGGTGAGGACTTAAAAGGGAAAAAAACCCAAAACAAACAAACAAAAAAACCCCAAACCAAAACAGCCCACATGGGGCTGGTCTCGCCGTGCCATGCTGGGGAGGGATTTAAAACCCGGCGAGCGCGGGGCGCTGGCCTAGCTCCTGCCCGCCGGCAACTTTTATTTTGGGCTAAGAACTGCCTTTCTTGGTGCTTTCCGGCTACCTGCCCGAGCGGCATCGCCCGCCGCCGCCGGCCTTGCCCGGCCCGGCCCTCTCCATCCCCTCGGCCCTTTGTTGTTGGGCGCCGGGTTGGCGTTGCGGCCGCCGGAGCAGCCCCGCCACCGCGCTCCCCAGGTTACGTAGCAAATATAAAGAGGATTTATTTTATTTTATTTTTATTTTTGGCAGAGAAATGTTCCCACCCCCCCATCACCACCCACCCCACCGCCGCCCCCCGCCCCCCCTATTTCCAACTCCAGGAGGGGTCACTGAGACTATGGGCTAATTAGTCTCCAACCCCCAAATAGTCCACGTTGGATCGCGCAGCCCGAAACCCGCGTCGGCCACGTGACGAGGCGGTTACGGGCGCGGAGGGAGGAGGCGAAGCCAACTCTTCCTCCCCAAACTCAGCCCGGTTCCTTCCATCTCTTGATGATCCCCCCCTTCCTCCCCCCCTCCTCTTCCCCATTGGGTTGGGTGGTGGGAACCCAGTTTTGGGGTCACCCCCCCCCCTCCCCCAGCCTTGGCTTTGGTGGGGGGGGGGGTGTGTACCAAACTTTGCAGTGGCTGTGGCAGAGCGGGCTGATCCCAAAGGCCGAAAGAAAAAAAAAAAGAAAAAAAAAATAATAATAAAAAAATCCGTTTACTAATTTCCTAGCCAGGAATATTTTATTATTATTATTATTATTATTACTATTATTAATTTTTTTAGCACCTCGTGGCTGGGGCTCGTTGCGGCGCTGGGTGACTTGCTGTGTTTTAATTATCGACGAGCAAAGGGGGGGCTATTGGAAAGGCAGTTACCCCGGGAGGGGCGACGTAATAACACTCCATAAAAAAAAAAAAAAAAAACAAAACCAAAAAAACCCCAAACTGCTTTATTTTTATTTATTTTTGTTCTTTTTTTTAACTCGGTGCTGCTGGATAATCAATGGGGGGGGGGGTGCAGGAGCAGGTCTGGTCCCCCCCAAGAGCGCGTGGGGAGAAATTCACTGAAAACGGGAATATTTCTTTGGTGTGAAATTCAAAGAAATGACGGGGGGGGGGGGGGGGGGGGGACGGGGGGGGACGGGACACGGGGGGGGGACACACACACTTTACAATAGGTGGAAGGAAGGTCGGTTTGCTTTTTCTCCTGCATCTCCTTAAAACCTGCCGGTGCCCCGCGGTTGGCTGTGAAACCCCTTTTTTTTGGGGGGGGGGTGTTTAAAATGAGCCCCCCCCCAACCTCTCCCCCGGCGGCTGCTTTTAAAGCCGCGTTGGCTCCGGGAGGGCCCCGGGGGAAGTCCCGGGAGGGGGTCCCGGGGAGGGGGGGGGGTGTGTGTGTCCCCCCCCCGCAGCGGCCGCCGTTACTTTGTCTCACTTTGGGGAAGTAGTTGGTGTTTCTGGGTGGGAATAAATGCAACTTTTTGGCAGCCGCTTGTAAACTTGGCAGGTTGGTCGCCCCAAAAGAGCTTTTTTTTGGGGGGGGAGGGGGGAAATTCAGTGTGTTTTGTGGCCCCCCCCCCCCCGGATAAGGGCTGAGATGATGGGGGGGGACTGCCTCAAAGGCGACTTTTTTTTTTTTTTTCCTTCTTCTTTCCTTTCTGCTTGTTTTTAAGACTGGATTTTCCAGTTTCAAGGCAGATAGAACAGGAAATGGTTAATTAAGTGCGAGGAGTGAGGACAAAATCAGATGGGTTTGGTGGGATCTAAACCAAACAACCTCCCCTCCCCCTCCCCCCCAACCTGATATTATTATTTTTGTATTATTATTTTGTATTTTTTCCCCTCCCTTTAGAAACGTGGGGAAAACAGGTCGTGAGCGTTGAGGCGCTTCCCAGCTAATTTAGAAAATAATAATAATTAATAATAATAATTAAAAAAAAAAAAAGAAAAGAAAAAGTTGGCTTCTTGGTTGCGTTTTCTTCTGGTTGGAAGGGTAACCGGGAACGCTCGGGGAAAAGGGAGCGGGGTGGGTTTTAGAAACGAATGCGTCCGGTGAAATCGCGTGTTGTAAATATATCTTTCCTGTTGGTGTGTTCCCTTCTTGGAAATCTCTCCTGTCCCTAAACCCACCGGAGAAATGAATTAAAAAATACCGCGTGTGTTAATATGGCGCAAGGAAGAGGGACCGGTGCGTGGGGCTGCTGCGCCAAAACACCCAAAAAGGAGAAACTGATTTGTTTAATTACAGCGATTCTTCAAATAACACTTAAAGCTGCAAATTATGTTAATGATCGGGGGGAACCATTTTAACGAAATACTTTTGAAGTATTAGACTGTAAAGTCAGCGGCTGATAAATGCATCGTTTCGTTAAAAAAACCCTGAGTTTTCAACTTAGTTTAGATTTGGTTAAAGTATCTCATTGCTGTTTGGGAGTTATTTTTTTCGTTATCTTTGCTGATAGAAAAACTTGGAGAAGCTTAAGAGGATTTTAAAAAAAAAAAAATCGTTAAAATTGTTGCATGCTTTATTCTTTAGGAGGTTAAAAAAATAAAAAGAAGAAAGGAAAGATTTAAGGAAAAAAAACCCAACAAATAATGCAGTTTTCCCAGTTAAGATGAAGGATTGCTTTGGGGGGGTTGGAGCTGGGAAGCTGAAAAGCCCGAAGTCGATGGGGTCGAAAGAATGAATGAATGAATGAAGAGAGGGAGGAGGGGGTGGGGGGTGGGGGAAAAGTGAATCCATCAAGCAGACATTCCAAATATGAGGAATGTGGAAGTGAGTCGACCAGAGAGAATGAAACCACACGTAATTGGGGGGGGGGGGGGGGGAAGAGGGAGTTGGGTTGATAACAGCCCGTAGACTTCCAACTAAAAGGGTATTTTTAAGTCGCGGTGATTCAGGAGCACGTTGGGGGTTTAGAGGGTCCGTGTGCTCCCCGAGCAGAGGTGGCAATTATTAAATGTCGTTAATGACGTGAGGGTGTAGTGTAGTGGGTAGAAATGGATGGTGAAATCTTAAAATTGGCTTTTTTTTTTTTTTTTCCTCTCCACTCTTTGTTTCAAATTAAGGTTTTCGCACCGGAGCAATGTCCTCTTTGCGCCTGCGTAGTTGTGCAGTTAATTGTTTGTAACGAAATATTTGCAAATTTTCGATAACAGCGCGTGGGATTTCTTTGTTTGTCGGTATCAATCCAAAAAAATGCGTCTTTCTCCCTCCCGGCGTTTGCGTTCTCTGAAAATTGAACTGAAAAAAGTTTGCCAGTTCTCTCCCATTGAAAGAAAGGCACTGTCTCGGATGCTGAGCCAAAATGTGCTTTTAATCCAGTCTTGAGAGCGTTCTCTTCCCCTTAACCCAGGTCTGGTTTCCGAGATATACTATCATTAACAAAAATTAGCAGGACCCTCGTTTACAGCGGCGCTTGGAAGTGGAAAGGCAGGAGGGATGCTCCTTTCCGAGGGTGGCCACTTGAATGGGATTTGGTTTGTTACTCCTCTCTTTTTTTTTTTTTTTTGATTACCAAAAAGAGGGTAATGAACTGGAGTTCTTCTTCGCTTTATTTCCGCGAGCCCCCAGCTCTGAGCGGAGAGGCTTTTACACCTCCCAAGAACCGTAGTCGTTTGGAAATTCATCCCGTTTTGATGATTTCCGGCTAGAAAAACGAGAAAAAAAAAATTGGTCATTAATAACTTGTCAGTAAATTTCATCCATGAGGTTTAAAACGGAGATAATTTAATCGATTTTAACATACCTGGGAGAAAGAATACATTTACCAATTCACAGCCCGAAGTGGGAGAAACGCCTTTATTTCCCCCTCTCCGCGCAGGAGCCGTAACGGGCCAACACGCCCAAGAAATTGCGATTCAACCCTAAACTTTGTAGCCTCAAGTTTTGAACCCGTCGGAGACGGAACCCGTCCCGTGTCGATGCCCTTTGTGAAGAGTTCGATGGGTTTTATTTATTTGTTTATTTATTTATTTATTTATTTAAATTCCAAAGAAAGGAATAAATTGAATTCCCAAGAGAACCTCGGTGGCTGGAGCCGAATCCGCTCCTCCAGTCGAATTTGTTTCTACCTTTTGCCTTTTCGGTTAAAACCCAAGCGAACAGAGATACGGCTAAAGGCAGGTTGGGGGTTAAAGTACTCGCTTTGAAAATGGAGCCCTTGCAGAATGGAACCAACCAAATAAATAAATAAATAAATAAGTTTGGGGGGAAAAAAAATAAAAAATTAAAAAAATCGAGATTTCTGCCCGCCCCGGCCCAAACCCCCAACGATGTTAATGTTTTCCAGAGTTCCCGGCAGAGTTTGGGATGAGTTTTGGGGATGGTCCAGGGGGTTGCAGCTCTGGGCTGGAGTAGGAGGAAACATCTCCCACCCCTTTGCCCCACCGGGGTCACGGCTCCAGCCCCTGCCTTCCCCCCCCCTCCCCCCCGCCGGATTCCGGAGCGGAAGGTGCCTCCGTCGATGGAGGCAGAAGGTGTGGGTTGGTTGGTTTTTGGTTTTTTTCTTTTAATGGTGCCACTGGTTTCGTAGAATGGTTTTCGTGGGGAGAAGCGGGAGCCTGGAATAGGTGGGGAAACCCCCGGGGGATGCTGGTGTTTCCCCCTTCCCCCCAAAATTAAGGAGGGGAGTAGGAGAAAACTGAAAAATTGAGGAGCCTGAAACCTGGAGGGCGCAGGTTTCTACTGGGGGAAAAAAAAAAAAAAATCTTTTTGAAGAGGTTGCGGAGACTTTTCTGGCTTTTTTGTTTTGTTTTGTTTTTTGTTTTTTGGGTGCTTTTGAAAAGTTTTAGGTGAAAACTCTCATTTTCACCCTGACCGGAGATGTTTCGAAGCTTAAACGAGGAGATGCGCTCCTAAATCACCCGCTTGTGGACGCCGCCGCCAGCTGCCTCTTTGGGTGTGGGGGTGAGAGGGGTTCCCGGTTGCCTGCGGGACCCCGGCAGACTGGGGGATACTGGGGAGGAACTGGCCGAAGAAGCCGGTTCCAAGGTCTGCCCGTCCTCCTCGCTGCCGGGCTCTTCGCTGGCCGATGGGTTTGAGCTTTTGCGCTCCTTTAAATTCTTATTCTGCCCAAGTTTGAAGCAGGGAAACCATCCGGGAGGGTCCGGCACTGCGTACCCGGAGGGGGTGTGTTAAAAAATGCAGGTGCCCGGCAAAAGTTTTAAAAAAAAAAAAAAAAAAAAATGTAAGAAAACGAGTGTCGCAAGAGAAAACCGCACCGGCGCTGGGGCTGGTGTCCCCCATCGCCCTGCGTCTGCTCGGGACGGCTTTTAGCCGCTGCCAGGAGCGTTGCGGAGGCGGTTACGGAATGGGTCCGCTCACCGGGAAAGTTTTTCTTAACCTATTTTTTTATTTTTATTTTTTATTTTAATTTTTTTATTTTATTTTCTCCAAAAAAAACACGAGAAGCCCGGACCCACGGGGTTGTTTTGTCCACTCCGGAGGTGTGTGGGGTTTTATCCCAGCTGAACTTCCCGGGTCACCTGCTCGAAGGTGCGAATCCCGCCGGGAATTCGGCTCCCAAATCTTTGCTGGGGTTTACCTGAAAATGGCAAGTTTCTCCTGGAGGCGGGGAGGGGCTGGGGGGGGGGGGGGGGAGGGAGGAGGATTGCGGAGGACGGGGCTGGAAGGTTTTCCTTGTTTCTGCAAGAGATGCCAGGGGGTGTCCGTCTGTCTCCATCCCTCTGTCTGTCCGTGTCTTTGCATGTTTTCCGGCGAAGCCTGAGATGTTCTGCCCAGGCGGCGCGGAGACCCGCGTCCCCGCGGAGGGGACAGGTTGGGGTTGGCCAAGGTGACCTCGGGAGGTCCCTCCCCTCCCAATTCCCGCCCTGAGCCGAGGGCGGAGGGCTCGGACCAAAGCAGGCGGGAGGTTTTACGCCGCTCGCGCGTTGGTGGTGCCCCCGGGAAGCGGTGGGCGAGTTAACGTAAGGCGTCGTTTTGAGCTGGTTTTCTTAAAACCAGTGCGCGTCTGCTGCTTCTGATGGAATAAGCCGCCGAAGGACAGTGGAAACCAGTTGCCCCGTTGGTTCACGGCGTCTCCGTCGCCTTCTCTTGAGGATGCTGGAGCCGTCTTCGCGGTTCTAAGTGTGTGGATTTAGAAGGAAAAAATCCTGCTTTAATTGAAACTGGCTCGGTTTCCTCCTCTGGACGGAGTTAGCAGCGGACGGGGCTTTCCGGGAAGGCTCTGGCGAGGGTTGGGGTGCCGCAGCCCCCGTCTGGCTCCTGCCAGCCCTCCCCCTCGGGGACACTGCCCGGCACTTGTCCCCTTCCCTGAGCTTTGGCTTCGTTTTAGGAGCGTCTGAACGGAAGTCGGCTGCTTCTCGCTACCGCTGCGGCTTTTGGGGTACCGGTGCCTGTTCGGAGGGGAGATTTTGGGGTACCCGCATGGGCTGTGGGTGTTGGGAAGCGGTTTTGGGAAACCGCTCGTCCTCCCTGTGCCGCTGCCTCCGCCGGAGCCCTCTCCGACTGCCGGTACAGCACGGGAGCTCCCCCGAGGAGGGTAATAAAACCCGAAGAGCGGAGGGACAGTTAATTGAGATTCTGGCTGTGGGCGAGGGGCCAGGAGCTGGCAGAGCTTGGCGGGAGGGAGCGGGGACATCGGTGGGGACAGGGATGGGGACGGGATGGCAGCAGGTGGGAGGGCGCTGCCAGGGCAGCAGCATGAAGGCGAGAGCATCCCTACTCCGCTCCTGCCTCCCGATGCGAAAGAGCAGGGGAGGGGGGGGGGGGGGAAGAAAAGAGAGAGAAAATAAACAAACATAAAAAATCTGTCGGTCCGTCTCGGAGGAGCCCTCGCGATCCGTCAGGAAATGGGTCATTTATTTTATTGTAACTGACACTCGGGAGCCCTGACATGGTCAGAGCTGAAATTTCACACTTTTCTGGCTCCTGTAATTGTCTGGTCCGTACGGAGCAAAGCGGTTTAAGCAAATAAAACCTTAATCCAGGGGCAGCCCCGGCAGAACTAAGTCCGCGCTTTATTTGGAAGAGTAACCCACCAGGTTGGGTTTAAGGTGCGGCGAGCGCGGGGCGCCCGTCACAAAGGCAGCGGCAGCCCCCGGAGCCGCCGGGAGCTGGCAGGGCTCCACGCAGCGCGCGGCGAGACGCAAATCCCCCACCGTCCGGGGGCATTGCCGTGTGTAAACAGCACTTGAGATTATGGGGAAATTGATTTGCACAAAAAGGAGAAAGTTTTTGACTCCGACGAAGGGTCCCGCCGTAGTTTCCTTTTTTTTTTTTTTTTTAATTTTATTTTTTATTTAACAGAGTTAAAAGCGGAGATCCTGGGGGAGCAGCCTCCCGGATCGGAGTGTAAAAGAAACAGGAGAATTGTGATCTAGAGCCAAATAAAAGGGAAGAGAATAAAAAAAAAAAAAAAAAAAAAAGTAAAAATAAAGGCTCTCGGGGCCAGATTTTTCACCCACAATTGGAGCCAGATTTTTCCAACTTTGCGTTTAAGCGTCTAAATAAAAGCTCCGTTTTCAGAAGCGATTAGCGCCTGACGTGCCGAGCGCTCTCGAAATATCTGACTGTCGGGATTCCTTCTGATTTCTGGCGATTTGGATCCGCCGGCTGACACCCGGCAGGTTTCAGCGGTTCCTGCCCCCTCTTTTCCCCCCGGGTCCTGCCCCTTCGTGCCCCCCAATGCTCCGGAGGAGGGGCTGGACGCTGGTGGCACGAGCTGGTGGGTCCGGAGGGGTTACTTGTCCCCTTATTTGGTAGTAGCTCTCAGCTGCGTGGAGAGCCGTTGCGTTTAGCGCTTGTGGCGAAGGGTTTGTCAAACTATTTGGCAATTTCGGGAGCATGCAGGGAATGGGGACGGGGATGGGAATGGGGATGGGGATGGGGATGGGGATGGGAATGGGGATGGGATGGGGATGGGATGGGGATGGGATGGGGATGGGATGGGGATGGGGATGGGATGGGGATGGAATGGGAATGGGGATGGGGATGGGGACGGGGATGGGGATGGGGATGGGATGGGGATGGGAAGGGGATGGGGATGGGATGGGGATGGGACGGGGACGGGGACGGGGACGGGGACGGGGACGGGGACGGGGACGGGGATGGGGATGGGGATGGGATGGGATGGGGATGGGGATGGGAAGCCATGGATGAGGTGGGGAATAAGGGGCCGCCCGGCGAGGCAGGGACGCGGCGATGCCCGAGATGCTCCGTTCTTTCTGCCTCTATGTTTTCTCCGGCGTTTTATCACCTGCAAAGCACTGGCTTTGCTCAAACTCCTGCGCGATCCGAGGCCGTGGGATCAGACCTCCTGGTTGGGTCCCACGCAGAGGACCGCCCGCGGTTAAAGGCGATCTGTCCGGAGGTAGCGCAAGCAAGCGCGGCGTTTGCCGGCGAGGTGTGGGGGAAACGCTGCATCGCCGCCGGGGTGGGCTCAGCTCTGCCCTTCTGCCTTCTCACCGGGGCCGCCCGCCACAGCCAAATTGGTTCATACCGGTCACGTCCAAGCGGACTCGGTCAGCAGAGCGGGGAGTGGTGTCGGTGTAGATATACGCACACGTACGCACGTGAGTATATACGTTTTCTTTGCCATGAAGGCAGTCGCGTGCGTTTTGTGATCTCCTGTGGTTCAAACCTCCGGCATGAAAGTATTTACAAACAAACTGAGCGAATGAGCAGAGGTTAAAAGAAAATCGCGATCCCTCCAAGGAAGAAGAGCTGTGGCTGCTATAGGCTTGTACGGAATTGTTTGTTGGGGCGTAATTTCACGAGGAGCCACGAACCTCGTACCAACGTTGTGCTTTTGGGCTCGGGTTCACAAGGCTCCTAAGGACGTGCTTTTAAACAGGGGAGCCATCCTTTTGAAGTTAACGGGGCTGCTTCGATGACAGAATGAGGCACGTGCTGAGTTCGAGCCTAAATATACAACTTTATATGAACTTTATATAGTCGTCGTTTAGCGTTCAGTTACGGCTGAACTAATAACGCAACGAATCGCTCTGACATCCGCAGCCTCCTCTTGCTCGCGGCAGAGATGCGAAGTGGCCGTGACTTTTATACGCGACACGTCTTGTGGGGAGAGGGTACCTGTGACTCTTTACAAGCTACGGCGTGAATGAAGAGCTGCCCCCGCTGAGCCTTCATCCGCCCCGTGACGTCCTCCCTGTGCCCGCCTGGCCGCGCGCCTGCCACGGGTAGTTGCACAGCGCGAATTTTACCTTTAATTTCCCCAAATACTTGTTCGTGCGGCTTTGAGAGCTACTTTCTGCCCCTCTTTGTGCCGGTCCGACTCGGCGATGCGAAGGTTTAGGGAAGGCAGAAGGGGGAGAGGGCGCGAACACGTCTGAAGGGAATTCACTCGGGGAGGGGGGGGGGAGTCGGATCCAGCTCAGGGATTCGGAGAGCTTTGTGCTGGATTTCCCGAACGGTGCATTGCATTTATTCGGTGTGCGTCTGTCGGGTCGGCTTTTCGTGTTGCCCGTGCCGAAGCCGTGGTGGGCTTGAAACGGCTTTTGCTTCGGCACCGCTATTTGCTCTGGAACGAGGTGGAGTAGAAGAGCCCCATCTTTGCTGTTTTCCAGCTCCCGCCCCGTCCTTCCCGAGCCTCATCCTTTTCCTTTTCTTCTCCCGTTCGTGACCCCCTTGCTAAAAAACCACCCCAAAACTAACAAGCGGGAGACGTTTTGGCCAGTCTGGAAACTTTACATCTCCTCTGCTGCTGGTCCAGCTCCGGTGGGATGAAGGAAGCAGCCGGGGGGGGAGTTAACCCCCTCCCAAACCCGAGCAGATGCCGAAGGAGGAGCGCGGCCGCGGCCGCGGGGGCTCCCTGGGCACCGCTGGCTGTCCCAGGTGGGGTCGTTGGCATCTTTCCTCCTGTCCCCGAAGGGCGATTTTTTTTTTTTTTTAAAATTTTTTTTTTTTTTCTTTGCGTGCGGGCTCTGCGCGAGCAACCTTAATTTCTCATTCTTCAATGGAAACGCCAGATTGCGTTTTCTTAGAAGAGTTTTGCTTTGCCCTCGCCTCCTTTCTGAAGGGGAAACGCAAGAGAAAGCGAGGCTGGTTTCAACCAGATTCGGTGAAGAACTCCGTTCTTCTATTTAAAATTTATGCTGGAAACGAAGAAGAAGAAGAAGGGGGGAAAAAAAAAAAAAGCCTCACTTGTACTTTTTCATCTCGGTTGGTTTCTTCTCGTTACCTTCTCTTAAACAGAAGAACGGAAGCTTTTTGATTTCACCTGCAGTTTTCAGTGGGAAAAAAACATCGCGGCTTTGCCCCGGCGGGGCCGAATCGGGCTGTGCCACCAAACCCGTGCGTTGTCCTTGCCCGGTCCCTGCTGGGGCCGGTGTCCGGGCTGGAAGGGGCACTGGGGGCTCCTGGCTGTGGTCTGGGCTGGGATACGCGCCCGCCGCGCTGGGGACAAGCGTGTTGCTCGCAGCCCGGGCTGCTGGAGGTCTAACTTCCACCCCCCCCCCCACTGCCACCTTCCCACCTCAACTGGGAGGACTGGCAGGGCCGAGTCACGGGTTTTAACATGAGTTTTGGTTAAAAGGGTCTCCACCCTTGAATTAAGTTCTCCAGATAGCATAACATAATCTGCGTTGTAACTTCTGGATTCTCCCTTTACGAGTCAGCTTTGATCTGGGAGGGTTTGTCTGCCTGCAATCGCCGCACTGGTTCAACCTGATTTTGGCGTAAAACGGGCACGGTGCCAGCGCGGGGACTCTCTCCTAGGGAGTTTTCATCCCGTCTTATCTGCCAAAGCCGTACCTGCCAGGCACCAGGGGCCGCGGAGTCGGACCGCTCTCCGGCACTCAAACCTCGCAGCGGAGGAGCCCTCAAAGCCACCGGTTCCCGCGCTGCTGCCGCCACCTCCTCCTCCTCCTCTTCCTCTTCCTCCCGGCACAGACCTCGCTCAGAAAACCCCTCCGAAGTCATGAGCAGTTTTGTTTCCTCTTCCTTGCTCGCGCATCGGAAGCCGTGGGGGCCCTGACTCCTCGCAGCTCCCCTCCGCCGGAAGGAATCCCCCCGCGTTCCCCCGGCTCCGGGAGCTCCGAGCCCGCCGGGTTTGTCAGATCTGCGGTAGGAGGCCAATGTCCCGCTGCCCTCGGTGGGGGGACGACTGGAAATACAGAAGAAAAAGGTGGCCGTGGCCGCTTTCTGCAGGCAAAATTATATGAAACATATCTAAGCGACGCCTGTCAGTCACCCTGGTAATGAGGCTTAATTATTGAGCAATTAGAGTGGTCTAAGACCCACCCGAGAGCGTGCGCTGATGGGGTTTGGGGTTCCCGCCGACACCGGCTGTGTGGGAGCTGCCCAAATCTTCGCTTGGCTGCTTTGCGAAGCCTCAACTCATCCCAAAGCATCCCCCAGCCCGTAGCGCCATCAGAGCCACTGGAAACCAGTTAGCGATGCATCCCGGGCACTGGAGGAGGGCAGAGGTGCCCTCTCGTGGCAAGGAGAAGTGGGCGAGGGGTCGCTGGGTGACACCCCGCTGCCTGCTGAAACCCCATCCCCAGCACCCTAACGAAGGCGGTAACGAAGGGTGGGAGTCGGCGTGGCCCCGCTGTGGGTTCCGCACCACCTGAGCTTTTATTTTCCGCATTGCTGGATTTGGGGGAGGACGGCAAAGACCATCCTCCGGGTCATCCAAAGTCCAGACCTGGTGGACCGAGACATCTCCTGGGTCGGTGGTTGACACCGTCGCTCCTGGAGGCCGGCGGCTGAGTGACAATCCACGCGTAGGACCTTTCCTCTTCCAGGTCGGTCCCGGTGGGCGAAGGGAGAGGCTCTGAAGTGCGCAGAATGCACCAAAACGCAGAATATACTTTAGCTCCTGTGGGCTTTTAGTCAGGTCTTTCTATCGGCCTCAGGGGTGGAGGGGCACCAGGACGATGGGGGGTTGGCAGTGCGCCCTTGGGCGCTTTGAGGACGTGGGGGTGACGCTGCGCGCTCCCTCGCCCGGCTGCCTCAGAGTTTGTTGCGTTGTGCTGTGCTGTGGTGACGGTCTCGGAAGCGCTTCGAGGTCGACGGGTAGAAGAGGGGGAGAGGAACCAAATCCCACCTTCTGCCGCCCTTCCACGTGTCGTGGTCTGCAAGAAAATTTGCCTTTAAATGTCACATTTGTTGGCGCGTTCCTAGTCCGGCCAGCGCCAGCTCGGGGGTCGGGTTGGATTAAGGTCGGTTTGAGAATTGAAATGTAAAGTTTTTCTTAAGGGATGAAAATCTCCCGACGTGCCTCGCTGGCTGCTGGGTCGCGGCGGGAGCCGGCTGCCCCCGCGGCCGGCAGGGAACCGGCGTGTCCGGCGCTCCTCAGGGGCAGGGGGTCCCGCTGAGGTTTGGGGTTGGGTTGGCCGGTTGTGGGAACCCACCGAGTTTCGCTGGGCTTGGCTTTGGGGCGTGATCAGGGCATCAGAAAGAGCCTTTCAGTACGTGGCAACCTGCCAGCAAATTAGAACGGAAAGATAACGCAAAAAGGATGCATTGTAGAAAACTCGTCCGTCTTTCCTCTCTATTACTCACTGTTAAACTTCTCCTGTCCGCAGACACTCGATGGATTGACTTTGGCAAGGACTAACTGCCGAATTCTGGGGGGCCATTAGAGTCTTCCTCTGGGCGACTTGAGGATAAGTGGTTTTGAGATTTCTTTGAGATTTCTTCTTGCATCTTTTGAAGCACCGAGGCATTGAGTCTTCTCGGAGGCTGGCGCGTAGCTGGGCGGATGTGGCGTGTGCTCCACGCCAGCACCATCTGCCTGGGATCAGTGGGGGCAAAGGAGGGGTGGGAAGGCAGCACAGCAGTTTAATGGAGGAGGGAATATAAGACAGAGCAGTTTTTCCCGGCTCTGGGCATCAACCGGTGCCTTCCGTCTGCGCCTGAGATGCAGCAGGTCTTCTGACGACAGGAACGAGTTCTCCGAGGCTTTCAAAGGGATGCTCATGGACGCCTTCTCGTTCTCGGCAGCTCCCTGAAAAAAATCTAATCAATTATTAGACGTGCTTCTCCGTGTACAAAGCGGTTCCAAAAAAGAGCTAATGGGGAGAAACCAATTAGACAGATTTATTAGTCCGACATCAAATTCTGGTTGCTGAGATGATTGATGGGAAGGATTAATCACGTCGTGCTTGCTTGCCAGAGATAACTACTAACCAAGGTGAGTGCGTCTGTACGAGGCTCTCGCGTGGATGATGTGTTTCTCCAAAAGCCCGTGGCCGGTTCACTTCTGCGGCCCTCCAACTGCAAGAAGCCCGATATCTTGGTTGGCTTGGCCTGATCTCCTCAGGAGGGGCCCTTTGGATCGTTTCTCTTCAAAGGATGAGCCCAGTTTTCCCTCTGCTTCTCTTTCTGCTACGGCTGCTTTAATCTTGTCGTGATACGTATTTGCATATTCTCAACCTCCTCTGCCTTTTATTCCACCCCCAAATCTCTTTCCCGTCAGCCACCCTGCAGCTCTGGCTTCGCCGTCGCACAAGCTCGGCTGGGACTCTTCTCTCTTGCCTTGGCCACCTCCCCCCGGCCAACAGCAACCGCGGCGGCCGCGGCGGCTTTTCACCGCTGTGTGGTTCTGGAGAAGTTGTTTCTTTACGAAGATTTGGGATATGAGGGCAAGAAGGTCGCTGAGGTTGGAAGGAAGGGAGGAGAGCAGCTCAAAAAAAAACCCCCCACAAGGTGCTTTTAGAAGAAAGGGGGTTGGAATTTGAGAGTTTGTTGCACTGACGACGTTGAGGTCTGGTGGGAGAAGGTGTTTTGGAGGCAGAGGGATGGTTCTCGGGGAGACCTTTGCTTTTTCTTTGTGGGAGATACGGGGAAAAAATCATTGTTTAAATCGGTGTTTCCTGAGCAGGCTGCGAGCTGGACAAGAAAAGGGATGCTCTTCTCCTTTCCCCTTCCACCCCTCCTTTCCCCTTCCACCCCTCCCGCATCCTGCTCGGTTGTAGCACGTTTGGGAGCTTTTTCGATGGGGTTCTGCCGCTTTTTGTATTCTCACTCTGTGGCGCTGTACCTGACCCGTCCCCTATCACAGCGCATCGTAGTCCAAACCCACCTCGATCGGCGGCTTCAGCGGTGAAACCGGGCTCTGAAACAAGGGGCCAAGGGGGGGTACGGGGGGCCCGGGCAGTGCGGCAATGGGGGGGCCGGGGATGGGGAGCGGCATGGCCAGGAGAGGGCAGTGATGACCTTAACTCTGGCAGAAAAATTCAACGGTGTAAAAAAAAAAAATGCCGTTAAGTTTGGGGACCTCCCAACGCCCACCCCCCAACCTTTAGGAAATGCTAGCCCAGAACTGCATATATTTTTCTTTTTTATTTATTTATATGCTCAGATTGAATATTCTTGATGTTTGCCATGGCGGCGTTCGTGCTCCACACCGATGTGATGCCTCCAAATCTCAGAGCTCTGGTTTTAGGCGCTTTGCAGACTCAAGGGAGGACTTTTCCATGGTTCCTCTCCATTCTCATATTGAGCTGTTTTTTTTTTTTTCCAAACCACAAAAGCTCCAAAAAGTTCATCCTGGACCTGCGGCACCTCCGTGAGGAGCTGGGTCAGGAGGTTTGGATTTGGAAAAAAAAATCCAAATCTCTCTCTCAAACCTCAGCCACGCTGCATTTGAAGAAGGATTTAGGGTCGCCGGCCTTACTTGAGCATCATCTGGTGTATTTGGGACGTGATTTTATTTTTTTTTCTGCCTTGCCGGTGCATGAGCAGTGGTCCAGTGAGGACCTCGCATGCCTGGTCCTGCTTGGGGGGGGTCTACGTGTCGGTGGGTTTAATAATACAACAACTGACCGGCACGTGGGGAAGCCAAGAGGTATGTTGGCTTGGAGGGCAACGCAGAAGATGGCAAATGACGGGTGAAGTGGCTAAAGGCTGGAGGCAGATGCCGTCCGACGGCGCTGGGTTGTGCTCGGAGGCGCGGTGGGGATCTGCCGGGGGCTTCCAGCAGGTACCTCCTTCTATTTTTTTTTTTTTTTATTATTTTTTTTGGCTTTTGTTTCCTTGTCAATGAAGGGAGTTTAGGGATAATATTCCTGCTTCGTGGAGATGCCGGCAAATTGAAAGCCTATCAATTTATAAGGGCAAAGCAAGCAATTTCAGCTACAACTTTTCTCCGAGTCCCCCTGGCAACGTTTGTGTCTTAGCAACCGCATTTTCCTATTTAAAAATGTTTAAAACATTAAAAAACAACAACAACAACACATTAAGCACAGGATTAAGTGCTTTCCTGAATCAAAGCCTAACTAGATAAATGAAATGCTGTTAATTGAATCAGGGATGCACTGTGTTTTCAGCCCCCAAATTTGCATAACATTTGCATTTGATTGAAAAGCCATCATTAATGTTGTTCAGTTCTAGTAGGTCCCCCCATGTCTTTGGCTTTGGCCGTCCTCCTCCTGCCCCGAGGAGCTGCATGAATGGTGGCGGTGGGAGATGACCAGGTCGGGGGTTGTGCTGGGGGTGGGGGAGAGCCCAGAGCTCGGCCGTCCGCTGCCATCAGCAGTGGGTCCCTCAGCGTCTCGGTGCCGTCAGTCGCCTCTGCTTTGAGAAATACGTGGTCGGGGATGGAGAAGGTCCGGGAGGTGTTGGATGTAGGAGAGATGCTGTAGCCGGCGTCACGCAGAAAGTGTGTCTGGTGTGCGTGCGGCTCTGGGGTGACTGCGGGGCTGTTGCCAGTCCAGAGGAGGCCCCGGAGCTGCTGGGAGGGCTGGAGCCCCTCTGCTGGGAGGACGGGCTGGGAGAGGTGGGAGGGTTCAGCCTGGAGAGGAGAAGGCTCCGGGGAGACCTCAGAGCCCCTTCCAGTGCCTAAAGGGGCTCCAGGAGAGCTGGGGAGGGACTCTGGGTCAGGGAGGGGAGTGATGGGATGAGGGGGAACAGTTTTACACTGAACGAGAGGAGATTTAGATGAGATATGAGGAAGAAATTATTGACTGTGCGGGTGCTGAGCCCCTGGTCCAGGTTGCCCCGAGGAGCTGTGGCTGCCCCATCCCTGGAGGTGGTCAAGGCCGGGTTGGACAGGGCTGGGAGCACCCTGGGCTGGGGGGAGGTGTCCCTGCCCGGGGCAGGGGGGGTTGGAACGAGATGGTCTTTAAGGTCCCTTCCAACCCAAACCACGCTGCGATCCTATTGCTGGCACCCCAATGCAGAGCGATGGGGCAGAGGACCAGCAGCTCCTGCCGCCGTGCTCGGGGCTGGCCCTTTCCCTGGCAGAACTCCACTAAATGAGCTCCTGGCTTTGGAGCTCAAGAGAAATCAAATTGTCTGGACAAAACCTGGGCTAGCGGGGGAAGATGAAGGAAACGCGTGGGGCTGGCGGCGCTGGAGGTGGCTGCGCCATGAGGCTGTTTCACGCGTAGGGGTGTTCCCCGTGCCGGGGGCTGTCGTTGCCCCCCTAAAGATGAGCCTTGGAGAGCATCGTGCTCGCGCAGTGCAGGTGGTTGTGAGTGTCCGCTCCTCGCGGATCACAGAGAACGTTATTTGGGGCTAAACGCTCAGAATGCAGTAATCGGGGTGACCTGAGCATCTGTCCCCCTCTGTCCCCCTCTCCTTCCCTCTGCCCACCGCAGCCATCCCTCCGGCTGCCTCTGGGCTGCCGGTGATGCTCAGGGCTGAATCCTGTTGGTAAAATAACCTCGGTCCTTCGGCGAGCCCCTGCCCGCGCCGCGAGGCGCCGTCTGCCACGGGGCAGGGGAAGGAGAGGCGTCCACGGAGCGCGATGGGGAGACGCGGGGTTTATCCCAAGCTCCGCTGCCGGACCCGCTCAGCGGCTGTGGGTGCAGCGGTGCTCCTCTCCGGACGCCTCTCCATCGCTTGTCTCGGGTGGGACCCGTGGCCAAAACTTTATCGGGAGGAGGTGGCAGCAGGTCTCGCTGGGGCTCCTCGCCGGCGTCAGGGAGGTGCCTGTCCTGGTGGGGGGGTTAAGAGCGGCTCTGTGTGTCCCCCCCTCAGAGCATCACCTCAAAACCACCACGCAGCGCTCGTGCAGAAAGGGGGGGAACTCTCGAGCGGGGTCGGGCTGCAGCGGTGCCGCGTTGCCGGCGGCTCTGGCCGGCGGTGGCCAACCTCAGCCTCCCGCTGGCCCCCGGCCAGGCTGCCTGCTCCTAACTAGCTGGTGCCCCTTTCTTGGGTCCCTGCCACCGCCGCCACCGTGCCAGTCCACTCCGGGGAATTACCAGCAGATTCTTAATTAAGTGGGAGGCTCTGGCCACCCTCTCGAAGGCGATCTCCGGGGATGCATCCAGGGGTGAGAGGAGAGGGATCCTGACGGCTGCATCTGCGCTTGGCTCTTTCCCAGTGAGATTTAAAAACTAAAGACCAGCTGAAAAAAAAAAAAAAAAAACCAAAAAAAACAAACCAAAACAAAACACAAGCCAACAAACACCCAACCCAAACCTAATTTGGGATTCTTAATAGTAGTGATTCTGCCTGCTGAGCGATCAGGGTGTTCTGCGAGGGCTGCGGCGGGTACCAGCCCGTTCGTGCTGCCGATGCACCGTGGGCACCGGAGGGTGCGCGGCGCTGAGGATGCGGCGGTGGCCCCGAGAGCCAGCGATGCCGGGCTGGGGGTGGGCTCTGGGTGCGTTCGGGACACCGAGTGGTTTCCCGCTGTCTCTGGGGCTGTCGGAAACCGGCAGTGGGTGTTTTCCGAACGAACGGGGCTTTTCTTTGCTGCCTCTTTTTCCTGTTTCTCCCTTCTGGGAAGAGGTTCCTCCTGGTGCTCTCTGGGTTTGACTCAGGCGGTGTCGATGGGCACAGTGCACGAAATCGCCGCGGTGCCTGGATATTGCAGGATCCTCCGGGGCACTTTGCTCTGTCTCTTTGCTCCCCCCCCTCCCCCCCACCCCAGTGAGGTTTAACCTGTTGACGCGTTGAGCTCTTTGAAGAGCTGGGTGAAGGAAAACCCGAGGAAAGCCTTTGATGGAACGGGTCGTGGTCCTTCCACTCCTCCAGGGTAACGAGGGACTGACCCAAGGTGCTCGTCTGTGGGGTGGCTCTGGGATGTGGGTCCCATCGCAGCCTCCCGTTACAGCGGTGGGTGGTTTTTTTCCCCCGGTGAGCCCAGTGCGCGGCTGGGGAGGGTTTATGGAGAGCGTCCAGAAACTTTAAAGGTCTCGCTTTGCTTCCCAGTTGCGCAGCAGAGCCAGCAGACCCCCCCGGGGGCTGCCGGGCCCCTTGGCAGGTTTTCAAGGGCCGTAGGATGGATGTAGCGGGATGCTAAAATCCCGTTATCACAAATAGCACCGTTGGCGTGGGGCAGGGGGAGGGTGACGCCGGGATCTGTCACTGGGTCTCGCGGTTCTTCTCCGCTTACGGCTCTGCAACCGTTCGCCCTCCTCTCTCCACCCCTATTTTTTTTTTCTTTTCTTCTATTTTTAAATAAGAAAACCCACCAGCACGTGTGCAGGAACCATCCAGATTTGCAAAGTGACATTTTTTTGCCAGGTCGATCGGTCCGCTCCAGCTCACCCCAAGGATCTGGGAGGCTCCTGCCTTCGGCAGGAAGATGAACAGCATCCGGGAGAGATGTCGCCTTCTCCCAAGGGCTGGAGATGCCGGGGCTGGTCCGAGGGGCATGAGTGCCGGCGCCGGCCGGCAGCCGAGGTCGGGCGAGCGGAGGTTGCGAGAGCCCTTCAGCGGCACGAGAGGGAGGAGCTCCCGCCTTTGGCACGTCGGGAATAAAAACCCGAGGAATCGCCGTCTCGCGGAGTTATTTATTTGGAGTGAAGCCCCGCTGGGCGCGGAGGTGGGAGCAGAAGCGGGCCGTCAACGTTCGGCGGCGCAAAGAGCGGCACTTCGCAACGAGGGTTTGAGTACAGCGGGACCTGCTTCTGGCACAGCGGATAGAGGGGTTTATTTATTCATGACTTCCTCTGTAATTCCAACCACAGCCGCTGCCGAGCGCGCCGACGGAGCCGGATTCGAGCAGGGGCTGCTCATCGGGGGCGGGGGGTTTCCACCTCCCCACGGGGCAACTCCGCCTCGAGCCAGACCTCACCGAAGGGGTGATGGATGCGGCCCCCATTCTGCCCTCCCCCCTCTCTCCCCCCCCCCACCCCCCCGGGGCAGGATGGGCACCGGTGGCGATGGGCACGGGAGTCGAGTTTTCGGGGTGCTGGCTCATCCCGGGGTTTCGTGGGATCCTACTCTGCTTCGTGCAGCTCACCCGGTTGGGCTGATAAAAGACCCGTCTCCCTCCGAGCGTGGCCTCGTGGGGGATTTAATATCCGTCAGCGATGGAGGCCGTTAGGAGGAGCAAATAATCCCGGTGTCGTGGTCGCGATGGGAGGAATTACCGGTTAATTAACATATTAATAAAAGCGCAGCGGCCCCGGTGAGGCGCAGAGCAGCCCCCTCGCGTTGCCCGGCCGGCGCGGGTGCGGGCGATGCTCTGCCCAGGCAGGCGCTCCGGCAAAGGAGATCCGATTCATTTTTATATATATATTTATTATTATTATTATTATTATTAATATTTTTTTAGGGGGAGAAAATTAGAAGCCACCGGCAAAATTACGGTGCGAGGACATAAATGGCTCTTTTCTCTCCGTAGCACGTTGGATTCTGGTCACGTATGCGCAGAACACGCGCTCTGCCCGCGCGGATGCTCGTAGCTCTCCGGAGAAGTTTCCGTGGCAGAGGTGGGCGGTGGGAGACCGACGGGGTTTCCTCTATCGCTTCAAATCCTTTTGACCCTCCCTGGACTCTTTGCATTCTGGATCTCTTACTCTCTCTCTCTCCCGTTCGTTTTGGGGTGCGGATTAGCGTGTAAACGCCAGGTCCGGGTTCGGAGCGTGCTCCCCCCCCCGGCACTTTGCTTCCCGCAGCCCCCCGCGACACGCGGCAGTGGTAAGGGTTGGGTTGGTTTCTTTTTCCCCATCCACCCAGTTGGCATCTGTAGTGGCGACAAAATTTGGTGTTTCGGAGCCTTCTCGGGGGCTGAGCTGGCGGGAGCACCGAAAAGCTTATTTTTTTTGGTTTTTTTTTCGTGCTTCATTTTGACTTTGAGAGGGGAAAGCAGCCCCCAGTCTGCCATCCCATCCCTCCGGTCTGAATCTTTGGTGACTTTGGGAAACATCAGTTCTGGTTTCGGTTGAAAGCGGCTGAGCCAGCCGGCCCTTTCGGGGATTTTGATGTGGGGGGGTTTGCGTCGGCAGCACGGATCCGAGGGGATGCTCCAGGCAGCTGCTTTTACCCGGCGGGATGAGGAGGAGTCCTTACCCTTACCCCTGCGGCCGAACCCTACCGATGGCTTCGGGCCGCTTCGTGCCGAGACGATCTCTTCTCATTGACAAATGAGCCGAGCCACCTTCTGAAGTCGTGGAATTAGAAGGTTAGGATCTGGAATCTAATTTTCTCTTTTTTTTTTTTTTTTTGGGATTATTTCACCGCGTTCATCAATATTTTGAATTTGAAGCCCGGCTGTGTGGTGAGCCGGTCCGAGGGGATTTATCCGACACAGTGCTGTGAGCGCCGAGCTGCCTGCCGTGGTCGTGGCATTTATCTTCCTTTCCTTTAGGCGTCTTAAAATTCCGCGGGTTTGGTTATTCCTGAAAAACGACGGCCGAGCAGGGGGACCAGCCACCCGGGGAATCACTGTTCGCACGGGGGTTGCACCCACAAAGCTGCGTCCTCCAAAACCTCGGGCACCCAAAGGCGGCGTTGCCTTTAGGTGGGGGCTTTTGGGGTGTCCGGCAGCACCTCGGGGCGCCGGCAGCCGCGGCGGCACGGCTGCGCGCGCCGGAGCTGCCGGATGAGCCCACGGATGAGCCCGCGGCTGCTCTCAGCTGTCCGCGGCAGCTGCGGGGCGAGGGGCGGGCTGGGGGGGGGGACGGGGACGGGACGGACGACAGCACCCCCGGGATAAATTTGGCATCGGGATTAAAAAAAGAGTTTCTATTTTGGGGGAAAAAAAAAAGCGAGGTTAGGAAGAGCCAAAAGTGTGAGCGGAGAAGCAGCCTGAGACCATGCCGGGCGGCGGAGCGCGGGGATGCCCGCACCGTGATCTCCCCGGTTAAAATTCAGCCGGGTTTTCGGATTCGGATGCGGCAGCCATGCTCCAGCGGGAGGGTTGGTGGCATCCCGAGGGGTCGTCCCTTGGCGCCTCCGGGGCAGGGGGGCAGGTTACACGCACGCACGGCTCTCTTTTTTGCGTTCCGATCCTTCTATTTAAGGTGGCTGGAATTCCCGTCCATGCCCACGACAGGGCTGCGGCCGCCGCCGAAGGGTCGGGGGGGAGAGGGGGCGGGGGGGGAGAGATTTTGGCATCTTGTTCTCGGTGTGGCTCCCGGCGTAAATCCAGCGGGGACCAGGCTGGGTGTCGTTAGCCGAAAGCCATCAGAAACCCCGGCAGCGTATGGAAATGCAAAGCTTAATTAGATACATCAACGTGCGACAGTTCGATGCAAGACGGCCGCGTTTCGGGCACTAAATCTGCTTTTTAATCACTTTTCATTTATTTCAGGAGTCGGAAAATTCAAATCCGAAACATCCCGCCCCAGCTGCGATGGGAGGTAAGAGGAGCAAGTGGAGAAGTGTAGATCAGATTTAAGGACTAATTCCCCCCCCCAGTTTCTGTACTTGGGATTAAAGTTGATTTATCCTTTTCTTTGTTATTAATTGGGTCTAATTATACTAGATCCTTGCATCCGTGTGGCTTGTTCCTCTTCCGATACAGGAGTAAATTCAACTGGTAGAAGCAACATAAGCTACATTTTAAAAAGAATCCTCATTAATAACAGGGTTATAGGATTTATCTATTGTATGAGGAACAAAATGGATCCTTTCTTCCCGCCGGCTGCCGGGACTTTTCCCTGACTCCCTCTCCCCTCGGCTGGCTCCGAGGTCCCTTGGTCCAGCGTCCCGGGGCAGGCGGGAGCTTCCTTCGTCTAATTGCTTGTGAAATCTTAATGACTAGAAAGCTGCCTTGATTGATTGATTGTGTTTCCCTGGTCTGTCCTGGCAATCCCGGTGTAAAGTGGGTTTTTTTTTTTTCCCCTCCTTTTTCCAGGTTCTGGATGGTTTGCTAGCCCAGTATGGCACTGTAGAAAACTGCGAGCAAGGTAGGACTGAAAAAAGATGCCAACTTGTTGTTCTTCGAGATATTTTCTGCCCCAGCTATTTTTGGGGGGGAGGGAGGAGGGCGACGACGGACACGCGGTTTTCCTTTGTCAGCAGAAGCGCGGCTAAAGATGTCAAGAGGTCTCAGCCCAGTCGCTGGGGACTCTTTCCTTTTTCCTTTTTCCTTTTTCCTTTTTCCTTTTTCCTTTTTCCTTTTTCCTTTTTCCTTTTTCCTTTTTCCTTTTTCCTTTTTCCTTTTTCCTTTTTCCTTTTTCCTTTTTCCTTTTTCCTTTTCCCTTCTGTTTTCTTTTTTCTTTTCTTTTTTCTTTTTTCCTTTTTCTTTTTTCTTTTTCCTTTTTTCCATTTTCCTTTTTCCTTTTTCCTTTTTCCTTTTTCCTTTTTCTTTTTTCTTTTTTATTTCTTTTTTCCTTTTTCTTTTTTCCTTTTTCTGTTTTCTTTTTTCTTTTTTCCTTTTTCTTTTTTCCTTTTCTTTTTTTGTTTTTCTTTTTTTCCTTTTTCCTTTTTCCTTTTTCTTTTTCCTTTTCCCTTCTTTTTTCTTTTTTCTTTTTTCTTTTCTTTTTTCTTTTTTCCTTTTTTCCTTTTTCCTTTTTCCTTTTTCCTTTTTCCTTTTTCCTTTTTCCTTTTTCCTTTTTCCTCTTTTTCCTTTTTTCCTTTTTCCTTTTTCCTCTTTCTTTTTTTTCCTTTTTCTTTTTCCTTTTTCCTTTTTTCTTTTTCCTTTTTCCTTTTTCCTTTTTCCTTTTTCCTTTTTCCTTTTTCCTCTTTTTCCTTTTTCCTTTTTCCTTTTTCCTTTTTCCTTTTTCCTTTTTCCTTTTTCTTTTTTCTTTCTTTTTTCCTTTTTCTGTTTTCTTTTTTCCTTTTTCTTTTTTCTTTTTTCCTTTTTCTTTTTTCGTTTTTCTTTTTTTCCTTTTTCCTTTTTCCTTTTTCTTTTTCCTTTTTCCTTTTTTGTTTTTTCTTTTTCTTCCTTTTTCCTTTTTCCTTTTTCCTTTTTCCCTGTTTTTATTCCCTATTGCTAAAAGGCGAGTCCTGTGCGGTGGCTTTGGACACCCAGCGCAGGTGGGCGTCCCCGCAGCGGGTACCAATTCGGCACCGTTCCCACCGCACCCGCGGGGTACCCACCAGCAGCCGCTTCGGGGGAAGGTGCGGGATGCTCTCCCGAGACCGGCCGGGGACTCGCTGTCTCCGCTCAGCAGATTTTATCTCAGCCTCTAATGGCGATTAGTTGAGACGGGAGGTTTAATATCACCCCCGGGATGTTTAATGAGAGTAGAGTTACCATAACCCTCCTAGAAACGGAAAGGAGGGCTCGGAGGCGCTCCTGGGCCCGTCCCCGAGCTCCGGCGAGAAGAATGTTTGCAAATCCCTCGGGAGCCCCGTTGGGCACTCGTCTGAGCGCGGACTCATCCGAGTGGGGATTCTCGGCTTTTTCGGGGGTGGGGGGAGGGGGTCTTGGCCCGAGGCGTTCGGGCCGCTTCTCTAATTCCTGCCTCTTTCGCTCACAGTGAACACGGACAGCGAGACGGCCGTGGTCAACGTCACCTACGCCAACCGGGAGCAGACCAGGCAGTAAGTGCCCCGCGTCCCCCCGGCAGCTCGGGCTGCCCCCCCCCCTCCTCCCGCGGCGGCTCCGGCCCCTTTCCCGCTGGCAGCAAACAGGGTTTCCAGTGCTGGGAGGCAGATTACTCCAGAATTCCTAAATTTGGGCTGAAAACGCAGCCAATCTTTGAGGAACCCCAAGAACGCTGATTTCTTCGCCTTCAGATAGACGTCCACGTTTTTAGGCTTTTTTCTGCAGTTCAGAGAGTAAAAACGTAACTTTTTGCTCAAGGAAAAGCGGAGATTTTCCCGTACTTACATGGTTTGAGGAGTTGTATCTCCAGAAAAAGTAATAACGAGACTAAGTATCATAGGAACGGGTAGGTGTCAGGCAACACGTGTCCTCTCTGGCTGACGACCGTGTCATTGAGGGACTTTCAGCTCCGTCCCCCATCCTGCCTGGGGAAGATCAGTCTGTACTAAATGCAAATGGAAAAGGAATTGTGTTTTCACTGCTGTTTATTTCACTTTCCTTTGACTCTGATGAAGCGCTATGGAAAACTGGAAGAGGGATGGCATCAGCCCTTTCCCTGGAAAGCGGCCTGGAGGAACGCGGGCATTGATTGATAGGTTTTTATCCGGGAAGGTTTCCGTCACCGAGGCGGGCAGGTCTCAAATGTGGCCACCGCGGCCACGCCGATGTCCCCGGGGACGTCGCCTGTGGTCACTCCGCCACAGCGCTGGCTTCCAAATCCCTTGTCCATCCACACTAGCCCTGCACTTTGCTCCCCATAAGGTGAAATATTTTGGGTTTCTTTCACCGGGAAGCACTCAGGAAAGAGTTTTGTGCAAGTAGTTTTGCTCTTACATCTGCAGCCCTTCTCCCCGGCTTTTTGTTCCTCCGGGGATGCGTGTGCTTCATCGAGCATCTTTCTCTGGTCCCTTCGCATCCTGCAGGGACGGGGCCGCTAGCAGGGAAAGTCTCTGTTTAAACCAGTTTTAGGAATTTTTGGGTGCTTTGTTGGGGTTTTTTGGTTTTGTTTTTTTTTTTTTTTTGGCAAAAGTTGGGTCGCTGACCACTTTCTGGAGAGCTGCAGTTTTGGTCTTCTCCGTAGAAAGCCAGGGAGGTTTGAAGGAGCTGCGGAGAGCGGTGGCCCTCACTTTGCTCTTGCTGCCAGCCCCATCTATCGACAGCTTTCAGCTCTTGCAGCCCCTGAGGTCCCGCCGGGAGAGGGATCCAAAATCCCAGCCAAAAATCATAAGGTGGAGGAGATGTGGGAATTCCTCCCTGCGCCATCCTGTCCCGCACCCAGCGCTCCCAGCCCCTCCCCTGGGTGCTCGGAGAGGTTCTCCTTAAAATACTTTGGCTCATCCAGGTTGGGTGGAAAGTCCTGCCAGGTCCCCACAGCGGCGGTGACGTCTCCGTTCCCCCTTCCCGGTGCTTCCTCGCTGGGCGGTACGCCAAGGAGGGCTCGGCCCATTTTGGGTCGAGCTGATGCGCTGACAGGCGATGTGGGAGCGTGCCAGGAGGGCCCCTCACCCCACCCCCTTCTCCCCTTCCAGAGCCATCATGAAGCTGAATGGGCACCAGCTGGAGAACCACGCGCTGAAGGTCTCCTACATCCCCGACGAGCAGTCCATGCAAGGACCGGAGAACGGGCGGCGGGGCGGCTTTGGGGCGCGCGGTGCCCCCAGGCAGGGCTCCCCCGTCACCGCGGGGGCACCGGTCAAGCAGCAGCCGGTGGATATCCCCCTCCGCCTCCTGGTGCCCACCCAGTACGTGGGTGCCATCATCGGCAAGGAAGGAGCCACCATCAGGAACATCACCAAGCAGACGCAGTCCAAGTGAGTCCCTTCTCCCACGAGCCGGTTTGCACCTTGTTGAGCCGAGTGAGCTGCAGTGATACACAAAGCTGGAGATTTTTGGAGAATGGGCTATTTGAGACCCCTCCGGCTCTCCCGCCGTGCAGGACAGTGTGTCCAAGGTCCAAGAGCCACCTTCCCACGCCCTGCCCCAGCCTGGCTTTTTTGGCTGCGCTTCCCCACGTGTCTCCTTTGTCAGGGCGCCCCTGGCTCGGACGGGACCTGGGCAGGCGTGTGGGGAGGTCGCTGCTTCAGCCGGTCTCATTTAGCACGAGCCTGTTGAGCTTCACCCGCCTGGTCTTGCCTTCGGCCCACGCGCTTGTGTTGGCTAGGGCTCTTGTCCCCCAGGGAAGGCTTTATCTAAGACGTAAAGTCATGGACAGCCCAACCCATCCGCCAGGCACATGCTCCTTCCACCGCTTAATCATTGCCGTTGCTTAAAATAAATAGATGCTGATGCCTTATTTGGCTTTCTGCGATTTGAGCTTCTAGCCGCCGCGTCCGTGTCGAGTATCGAGCCAAGAACTAACCCCCATCTCCTTCCCTGCGTGCATACATCCTTACGTTCCAGCATGAGCTCCAGGCGGTCCATGGGGGCGTGGGGGGAGCGGAGCAGCCCGGGTGCCACAGAGCTGCTCCCCATCCCCAGCGCTCATCCCGTGCTTGCAGGATCGACGTGCACCGGAAAGAAAACGCGGGAGCTGCAGAAAAAGCCATCAGCATCCACTCCACCCCCGAGGGCTGCTCCGCCGCCTGCAAGATGATTTTGGAGATCATGCAGAAGGAGGCCAAGGACACCAAGACGTAAGGTTTCCCTCTGCCTTTCTGTGCACGTGTGTCCCATCTGCGGCTCTTCGCTGGGCTCTGGTACCGTCCCAAGGCTCAGAGCTGGGCGATGGGGCCACAGAGGGCTACAAAGCTGGTGAGGGGGCTGGAGGCCACGTCTGATGGGCAGCGGCTGAGGGACCCGGGGGCGCTCAGCCTGGAGAAGAGGAGGCTGAGGGGGGACTTTCTCGCCCTCTACGGCCCCCTGGAAGGAGGGGGTGGGGAGGTGGGGGCTGAGCTCTTCTCCCAGTGACAAGCGATAGGACGAGAGGAAATGGGTTCAGGTTAGGCCGGGGGAGGTTTAGATTGAATATTAGGAATTTTTTTTTTCACGGAAATGGTTATGAAACATTGGCAGAGGCCGCCCAGGGAGGGGGTGGATTGGCCGTCCCTGGAGGGGTTTCAAGACAGGGGAGAGGTGGTACGTGGGGACGTGGTTTAGACGTGGCTTTGTCAGGTTGGGTCAATGGTTGGACCTGATGATCGTAAAGGTCCCTTCCAGCCTCAGCGGTTCTGTGGTTCTACGGTGCTCCCATGTGTGGAGGAGCTTTGGCTCGGGTGCCCAGGCACTCCAAGCAAGGGCACTTGAGCCTCCTCCCGTCCCTCTGTACCAAACCCCTCCTCTTCTGGCTGCGGTAATCCTTCATGTTTGGTTTTTTTCCCCATTCCTCTCTCAAGAGCTGATGAAGTGCCTCTGAAAATCTTGGCCCATAACAACTTCGTGGGGCGCCTGATCGGCAAAGAAGGGCGAAACTTGAAGAAAGTGGAGCAGGACACGGAGACAAAAATCACCATCTCGTCGTAAGGCTCCTCCCTCCCTTGGGGGAAACCGGGGCAGACCTTCCTCAGGCTGGGGCGGACGGGGAGGATGAGGAAGAGCCGGGTGATGTGGTGAGCGGGCAGAGACGCCTGTCTGTCAGCTGGGAAGGCGGCCCGTGCTGGGTGCGCTTTACTCCCCAAAGCTCTCTTGAAAAATCTTGGCTTCATATTTTTCATAGTCTCCTCCCTGTCCCTTTGGTGTCCCCTCCCCAACTCTTCGCGGTGTCCCCTCCCCATCCCTTCAGGGCTGCAGAGCTCAGGACCGCCTGGTTTGATGTCTGGGACTGTTTTTTTACTCTGAAGCCATGTTTTGGGGGTGAAGGCAGAGTGGGCTTCCCAGTGCCAACCATGATGCCGGTCCCTGCTCCGACTGGGACCCCATGTCCCCAGCACCCCAAGAGCGCCCATGAGAAGGACCGGAGGACCCGGCGTAGCGCTGGTCTGGCCGGGCAGGGTCTCGGCACTGACGCTGGCTTTCCCATCAGCTTGCAGGACCTGACTCTGTACAACCCCGAAAGGACCATCACGGTGAAGGGCTCCATTGAGAACTGCTGCAAAGCGGAGCAGGAGATCATGAAGAAAGTGAGGGAAGCCTACGAGAATGACGTGGCCGCCATGAGCGTGAGTGGGGTTCGGTCCTGCGGCGGGTCTCGGCTGACGGGAGCTCTCTAGGAGGTTGCCCCGATGGAAGCAATGAGCATTTCTCTCCTCTCGCCCTCAGTTGCAGTCTCACCTCATCCCTGGCCTTAACCTGGCTGCGGTTGGCCTCTTCCCTGCCTCCTCCAACGCAGTACCTCCTCCACCGAGCAGCGTCTCCGGTGCCGCGCCGTACAGCTCCTTCATGGTAAGTGAACACCCAGCATCACAGAATCATGGAATTCCAGGTTGGGAGGGACCTCAGGGACCGCCTGGTCCAACCTTTCTTGGCAAAAGCACCGTCTAGACAAGGTGGCCCAGCACCCTGCCCCGCTGAATCTTAAAAATGTCGAACGTTGGGGAATCCACCGCTTCCCTGGGGACATTATCCCAGCGGCTGAATTGTGGAAAAAAGTTCTGCTTGTGTCCAATCGGAATCTCCCCAGGAGTACCTTGTGCCCGTTACCTCTCGTCTTTTCCGTGTGACCCCTTGTGAAAAGGGAGTCTCCATCTTCTTTGTAGCCGCCCATTAAATACTGGAACGTGGTGAGGAGGTCTCCCCTGAGCCTTCTTTTCTCAAGGCTGAACAAGCCCCGTTCCCGCAGCCTTTCCGCACGCGGCAGGCTTCCCCGGCCGTGGATCGTCTTTGCGGCCCTTCTCTTGATCCTCACCAGCCCGGCCACATCTTTTTGTTTTCCATAGCGGGGACCAAAACTGACCGCAATATTCCAGGTGGGGCCTGACGAGGGCTGAGAAGAGCGGGATAATGACTTTATCTCTGCTGGTGATGCCCTTGCTGATGCAGCCCAGCATCCCGTTGGCTTTCTTTGCCGCAGCAGCACACTCTCGTTCATAGTGAGCTCGTTGTCCACTAGGACCCTCAGGTCTCGCTCCCCAGAGCTCCCCAGTAGATCCCAGCCTGTGCTGAACTCCTGGATTATGTTTTCCCAGGTGCAAAACCTCACACTTGTCCTTGTTGAACTTCATGAGGTTCTCGTTAGCCCGCTCTTCCAGCCCGTCCAGGTCTTCCTGCCGGGTGGCTCTCCCTTCCCAAGTGTCCGCTTCCCCACTCGGTTTGGTGTCATCAGCAAACGTCATCAGGGTACACTTGATCCCATCATCCAGATCACTTCTGGAGATACTAAACAGCGTTGGGCCCAGTATCCATCCCTGGGGGACCCCACTAGTGACAAGTTGCCAGTTTGAAAAGGAGCTATTGACCACCACCCCCGGTTCCTCCCCAACCGCACAGACCACTTGTCTGAACCGTAACCAGTTCCTCTAGGAGGAGGCTGTGGGGAACCGTGTCAAAGAGCCATTGGAGAAATCCAGGTAGAGAATGTCCACCGCTTGCCCCTCATCAACCGAACAGGTTACTTTGGTGTAGGTGGTGATCAGGTTTGTCAAGGACGATTTGCCCTTGGTGAGCCCGTGCTGGCTTTTCCCAATCACGCACTTCATTTGACTTGTGATAGCCCCCAGGAGGATTCGTTCCGTAAGTTTCCCAGGGACTGAAGTAGAACTGATGGACCTATCATTTCCTGGATCCTCCTTTCAGCCCTTCTTGTAGACGGGGGTGACATTAGCCTTCTTCCAGTCTTCTGGGACGCCCCCGATCTCCACGATTTCTCAGAGATTACGGAGACCGACCTCGCAATGATGTCAGCCAGCTCTCTTAACACCCTCGGGTGGATATTGTCAGGGCCCATCAATTTGTAGGGGTGACCGCTTCAGCTTCCTGCTCAAGGATCTCCCCTGCGTGGAGGAGACCCTTGTGATGGCCGAGGGATATGCCTTCAGCATCCCCTGCTGTCAGCAGGCAGGTCAGCTCCGGCCTGAGTGCGGGATCTGGTCTTTAAAATTATTGCAGACGTGGTGGTGAAGGTGCTCAGACCCCACGGGGTCTGGTGGTGCCTCAGCTCTGCACCCTTGGGAGAGGTGTGGGCACCACCTGGGGGGGAGCCTGGAGCTCCGATTCCCGTGGTGGTACTGTACCCTGACTGGTGACGCTGTACCCACAGCCTCCGGAGCAGGAGACGGTGCACGTCTTCATCCCCGCGCAAGCGGTTGGTGCCATCATTGGCAAGAAGGGTCAGCACATCAAGCAGCTTTCCCGGTTCGCAAGTGCCTCTATCAAGGTAGGGTTGTCCCATGGGGACCCCCCCCTCTGCCAGCACCCGCTCCGGTGCCGTTCTGGCTGGGAAAACCACCTGAATGGCCCAGGCGGTTGGGCTGGTGGCCCGATCCTGCCCGCGCCGCTCCCCGCCGCAGCCACCATCTCTCTCCTCCCTCCAGATCGCTCCTCCGGAGACGCCGGACTCCAAAGTGCGCATGGTCGTCATCACGGGCCCTCCAGAAGCTCAGTTCAAGGTTCCCCCTGCGCTGCCCTCACCGCGGGGGGATTCGGGGTGTCCCTCTCCACCACCCCGTGGAGCGGGGAAGGGAGGAGCAGGGCGGCGATCCCCATTTTGAGCCCAGTCTGCAGCTGGGTAAACCCAGCACCCGCTCTCCCAGGGGCTGAGCTGGTTGGAAACCCCGAGGAACTGGGATTTCATGGGATGCTGTCCCATCCCAGATCCTGGGGATGGAGACCCACTGAGCCGGTGGGGACATACTGGGGTAGGACATCTCGGGTGATGCCTGACTCCGTGCCCCCTCCCCTCCGCAGGCGCAAGGCAGGATTTATGGGAAGCTGAAGGAGGAGAACTTCTTTGGACCGAAGGAAGAGGTGAAGCTGGAGACGCACATCCGGGTCCCCGCCTCGGCCGCGGGCAGGGTCATCGGCAAAGGGGGCAAAACCGTAAGCAGAAGCGATTCTTGGATGGGGATGGGGGGGGGACGCACATCCCTGGGAGGGTGGCTGCTTCGTGCCAGCGCCTGGGGACATCCCGGGGACAGGGCTGGGGTTTCCCGGAGGGGCACAGCGCGACGGGGCGGTCTCTGCTCCTTCCCCACAGGTCAACGAGCTGCAGAACCTGACGGCGGCGGAGGTGGTGGTGCCACGGGACCAGACCCCCGACGAGAACGAGCAGGTCATCGTGAAGATCATCGGGCACTTCTACGCCAGTCAGGTATGGCCCCGGCAGCTGCTGCGCTGGCGCTAGTGGATTCTCTGATGGCTCGTATGGGGTTGCGTCCACGCGCGTGCCCTCCTGCAGAAGGTTTTTCTGCGCCTGGATGGTGGTGTTTGCAGGAGTGGGTGACGGTGAGCTGTGCCTGTGGCTGCGGGTGACGGTGCGGGATGGCGGGGGAAGCAGGGAGAGCCGTGGGAGCGCGCGCGCACCCAGAGCGTGACCTTCCAAACCCAGCTTCTGGAGGAAACCACGCTAAAATTAGGTCAGGAAGGACTTTCCAGGAGCCACCTCGCCCAGCCCAGCCCCGCTGAACACCGCCGCATCTTTCACCGGATGCAAACCCATTTCTTCCCCTCGCCCCTGGGGTCTCGCCGGCCCCGGGGTGCCCCCCCAGCTCTCCCCCTGCGCTCTTGTCACCCGCAGATGGCTCAGCGCAAGATCCGAGACATCCTGGCCCAGGTGAAGCAGCAGCACCAGAAGGGACAGAGCGGCCAGACGCAAGCGCGGAGGAAATAAGAGCAGCACCGACACCACCGTGAAAAGCGGAACAAGCCAATGCCGGGCTTAAGAGTGGCTGGGAATCAGTTACCGTAGACAGATGCTAATTTTTTCATTAACCGATCGAGATTAAAAGGCAGTTTGATTGGCTTCCAAGGGTAGATGGTTAGGGTGAAACACAAATCGGATCCGTTTTTAGCTCCACGTGCCGGGACAGCTACTTAAATGAAGCGAGAGGTGCTGCAACACGCCGCTCTGCCCAGGCCGGCGCGGCTCCCGGTGCCCGGGCACGCCGGCGCGGCGAAGCCGCCGTCACCGCGACGCTGGGTCCCCTCCCGCGGGTGCAGCATTTGCCCCTCTCATTTAAGTAGCCTTTGGAGGTCCCGTCCCAGCCGGGGCGCCCCGGGGGCTGCGGCTCCCCGACCCCTCGCTCCCTCCTCCCCTCCCTCCCTCCCCGCCGAGGGTGGGTATTCCCAGAGCGACGTTAAGCCTTTTGGAGCATTGAATTTTGATTTTTATTTTTTTTTTTTTCCTTATTTTGATTTTTTTTTTAATTTTTTTTTTATTAATAAGAGCAATTCCAGTGGATTCTTACCAACCCCTGTTGGTAACGAGATCCATTGGAAGGGGGGAGGGGGGAAGCAAATTAAAAAAAAAAAAAAAAAAAAAAAAAAGAAAAAAAAGGTAAAATCCCACCTTAGCGCCAAATGGATTTGGGTCCCGTGGAAGCTCTGCACCGCTCCAATCTCAGAACCAGCGGCGGGCGGTGGGAGGGCAGGATTCCTCCTGCCTGTGCTGCCTGCAGCGCGGTGCCTTGTAAAGCCTTAGAAGCCAGGAGAGCACCTAAATTTTCCAGGATTATTATATTTTTTTTTTCCAGTTGTTTGAATGTTTCTTTTCATTTTAGGTTAGTTTAAAGAAAGAATTTTAATTTTTTTTTTAATTTTTTTAATTTTTTTTTTTTTTTTTTTTTTCTGAAGCCTATGAAATAATGGCAGAAGTGGGACACGCGACCATTTTTTCTCAACGATCTCCGCTGCGGAGGTGACCCCCCGTCCTAGAGACGGGGAGGGGAAGGGGCGAAGGGAGGACTTTCGCTTTTCCCTCCTCCCTTCCAGCAACAGCGATAAACCACCACCACCAGGAAAGAAAAAGAGAAAAAAAAAAACAACAACAAAAAAAAACCCCAAAAAACAAAACAAAAAAGGCAAAGAACCCCCTGCTTGGTAGGAAATATTGAATTAATTTTCATCTCTAATAATCAGAT